>NW_018480066.1:651785-664816 GCF_002113885.1 Mizuhopecten yessoensis | reverse complement strand
GGTCAAGGTCATTCATTTGAACAAACTTGGTAGCCCTTCATCCCAGCATGCTACAGGCCTAATATCAGTACCCTGGGCCTTTCGGTTATTGAGAAGAAGTTGTTTGAAGATTTTAACATATTTGACCCCTGTGACCTTGAAATTGGGTCAAGGTCATTTATTTGAACAAACTTTGTAACCCTTCATCCCAGCATCCTACAGGCCTAATATCAGTACCCTGGGCCTTTTGGTTATTGAGAAGAAGTTGTTTAAAGTAAAAAGTTGACGCCGGACAGACGACCGACGGACGCCGCACCATAACATAAGCTCACTTGCCCTTCGGGCAGGTGAGCTAACAATGAGCAGTGTGTCGTTTATGCTCAAGAATTTCCAGTGGGAAACACTCCAACAATGTAGACAGCAGTCCAAGCTAACAATGTTGTACAGAATCATCATTGCAGAATCAACAGACAAGTGGCTATACCATATCACAGCCACATTTGATACCTATAGCTAGGAGTGCCTCAACAACAACCAGAGGTCACAGCCTACGCTTCCAGGCCTGACTCTCGTATGCAAACTCATCAGCAGTCCTTTTCCCCTTCTACCACATGTTTTTGGAACAACCTCCAAGACAGTATTGCCACAGCCACCACTCGAGAGAGGTTCAAGAGACACATGTGTTATAGGCCGAAGAAAAGTGATAGAGATAATGCCGTTGCTTGGGCTCGAACCCGCGACCCTAGGCTCTACAGCTAGATGCTCTACCTCTGAGCTAAAGGGAAATTCCCTACAGCTGTCACTTGTAAGGCAACCTAATTAATCCTCATCTTTTACACTATTCCCTCCTTTTTTCTAACACCAACCCAGGTTCTTTTACTCCCCGCCATAGGGCTCTCTACGTTGAACGGGGAGGGTCAACGGTACATATTTTCATTTACTGACTAAGAAATAGGGTTTATATAAATAAATTGCATTTGGAACAAACATTGAAAATATTTCGCTTAGTTTAAAAAAAATACATAAATAATGTAATCCAATGTACAATCAATCATGCACATTAGTGAATGAATCTATTTGTTTAGAAGGTTCTGTATTTTTTCATAGGTTACAGTTTCTATGCACGGTCCCCGGATATTGCCTTTATGTACAATGTATTGTATAAACCGCATATCAGATATGACAGACTTTAACACACTGTCCTGATTGAGCTTAATGTACACGACATATCAAATTGTGTTCTTGTCACCTGTGTTGACAGCCAGCCACAGGCAAATAAATGGGATGAACCAACCATGAAACGAAACCCGAAATATGTAACAATGTTTACAATGAGACGACCATCAATTACGAAGGGTATTAGATCAGCAGAGTGGAAATGTAACAATTAGAAAGTAAATACCATGTAGAATGTCCAAGATAAACGTCAACAGTTTTTTGCTATGGCCGCCGCCATCTTTATTGATGACGTCTCAGGTGGGCTGTCACAAATCGGTAAATGCTTCCTTCCGCCGTTAATATTCCTATCAACGAAAAGCCGAAATCACAGAGACTTATTTTCGTGTCAATACGTTGTTATTGTTATATCATATACACAAAATGGTATCTCGAGAAAGGGTGACTAAAATATCGATTGTCGCTAAGAAATACTATTCAATTTCTGAGCGGCCCCCTTGCATAGATGCTCCGGTGGCACAATCGGTTAGCGCGCCGTACTTATAGACAGTACCTTCCCTGTGCTAGACACAGGATGAGGAATGCGGAGGTTGTGAGTTCGATCCTCACCCGGAGCATCAGATTTTTTATCTAATTATTTTTTATGGTGCATCTTTTTTTTATTAGTCGGTTTTTTTAAGAGCCACTTTTCGAAAAAGGGATGGGGTGCAATAAGATATTCCAAACCCATCAAAATATAAGTCAGTAAAAAAAATATGTGTTTTTCATTTTTTTAATGGGAAAAGCCTATCTTTACATATTTATGCATTTTTTCCCCCGCCTGAGGCCAGTGACGTATACTATTTATTGACGCCCCAAGTTTTCTACGTGGAATTTTGACTGTGAAACATATCAACATACGTAGTAACTTCATGTCCACTAAAATCAGTTATATTCCATTTTGATAAAGTAATTTCTAGCTGTGGCATAGCCTATCCTTTTTCGGAGTGAATGCCTACGGATGGTCGAGCGTCCGAGGCGCGAGGCGCCGGAGGAGGGGGAGGGCATGCATAGGAGCTGGACAAAATCTACTAGGCCCTAAAAGCAATCGCCCGTGTTCTGGGAACTCCGTTTAGTCTAATTATTAACAGGTAAACCCCGACTTTTTAAATGAATAATATTAAATTGTGTACTTCACTAAGTAGCTACACCTTCGATATTTGTCAATGTGTATAGACATAACATATCAACAAGACCAAAAAGATTTAATTTTTTATTTATTTCCTTTTTTATGATTGATACGGACGGTGTATATTAATCATAAATAAGAAATTAATAAAAGTACATGTATATTACAAAAACAAATCATCTTGAAAAGTCTAGTGCATGCTTGAGCATGCTTGAGCATACAAGCATACATGTACGCTACAACGCTTTATCATATGTTTACTAATAAGAACACCCTTTTTGTATGTGTAATAAGTCTAAAATTTCCACAAGTTGATTTCAGCCCGGGTGATATCACACACCCTTGGAGTGATATCACACCCCTTGAAAGTGATATCACACCCCATAGTAAAGTGATATCACACCCCCTCCCAAAGTTCCGGATTTTGCCGCTTCCGCTTAATGCTGTCTACTTTTAATGTAAAAAACGAATTGTTGGCATGGAATAACTGCGGTTTCATAGAAAATAATTTACAGATTGATTTACAAAGCCCCACCCAAATTTCAATAAGAATATCATTTTGTAGGAATTTGAGAATATCTAAATGTGGACTGTTTACGTATAATTGTTACTGTTTTGTTTATATACAGCATTGTTTTTGTTACCATTTTTATGAATATAAATAAAATAAAGAAATATTTTTTTGTGTATGTTTTGTTTATTTTTAAGGAAAAAAAAACATAAGATAAAAAGTTTATGATATGACCATTTTGACATCACACCCCCAATCAGCCCTCGAGTTAATCCCCAATCACACCCCATATCACCACTCGGTGCAAAATTGGGATTCTGACAAAAATGAATCCAGCAAAGGAATAAATTATAAATTATTTAAAGATGAACTAAAATTTATCTAACTATCCTGTCTACAAAAAAAGCCATTATGTTCTGTAAATTTAGAACTGTCAATGCCAGACTTCCAATAGAAAGAGGAAGATGGTTAAATATAGAGAGAAGAAATAGAATATGCCATTTGTGTAATACTGAAGTTGGAGATGAATTTCATTATATGTTTAATTGTCCAAATTTTTCAAATGAAAGAAAATTGTATATTCCAAATTATTACAGCAGGCAATCAAACTGTTTAAAATTCCAGCAACTTTTTCAACAAATAACAAAGTTTTACTAGTTCAAATATGCAAATATATATTAATATAGTAATAGAGAGAGTCCGTTCTCGTGGTTAAAACAGCACGTACTCTATCTTGAATGTACCCATTGTATATTTTCTTAATATCACATGTAAATTGTGGTTAAAAAGAATAAAATCTTGTCTTGTCTTGGCTGATATGGGGTCTGATATCAAAATGGTCATATAATAATATCAAAATCTCGAGTTTGCTACAATTAAAGCGAAGTTAGCATCCTACCGTCGAGCTACGGGGTGTACCTTGCAGACCAATTGTCGAGCAGAGCGAGACCGAAGTTTTTATGGGAGTAGTTCGTTGTACTAAGTTTACAAAGTGTACATGCTTATCATGTCTCCCCTTCGAATGAAAGAGATTAATTTCAAACTGTTAAAGATATCTTAATCAAACTTGAAATAGACCTGCATCACCCACATAAGGTGTGAAGAGCACTGGTACTAGGTCTCGTGCCCCACTATATACAGAGTTATGGCCCTTTGTTTATTTTTAATACCGAAGTTTGTCCACGGCATAACTTCTAAACCATTAAAGATATCTTAATCAAACTTGAAGTATACATGCATCACTCACAGAAGGTGTGCAGTGCACTAGAATTAGGTCTCGTGCGTCACTATATACAGAGTTATGGCTTTTTGTTTAATTTTGATACCGAAGTTTGTCCAAGGCATAACTTCCATGTTATTAGGGCCCCACATCGAAGATGCGGTTGCCCTTTACTAATTCATCCGTCCGTCCGTCACAATCAAACAAGGAGTCAATTGACCGAAGGTCAAGGTCACTGGGTCAAAGGTCAAGGTCAAATTTTGTATATTTTCTCTGATGAACATTTTGTTATAACATTATGAAGCAAAGTTGGTTGGAATTTAACAAAGAGTCAACTGACTTAAGGTTAAGGTCACTGGGTCAAAGGTTAAGGTCAAATTCAGTATCTTTTCAGTGGGGAACATTTTGTTATGACAGTTTGAAGCAAAATTGGTCAGATTAAACAAGGAGTCAGTTGACCAAAGGTGAAGGTGACTGGATCAAAGGTGAAGGTAACATTTTGTATCTTTACACTGGTGAACATTTCGTATTGACACTTTGAAGCAATACTGGTCAGAATTAAACAAGGAGTCAATTGATCAAAGGTCACTTGGTCAAAGGTGAAGGTAACATTTTGTATCTTTCACTGGTGAACATTTCGTTTTGACATTTTGAAGCAATGTTGGTCAGAATTAAACAAGGAGTCATTTGACCAAAGGTCAAGGTCACTTGGTCAAAGGTCAAGGTCAAATTTTGTATCTTTTCACTGATTAACATTTTGATATTACATTATGAAGCAAAGTTGGTTGGAATTTAACAAGGGGTCAGCTGACTTATGTTATTATGAAGCAAAGTTGTTCAGAACTTAACACTGAGTCAACTCACCAAAGGTCAAGGTTACGGGTTCCTAAGGTTCAAGGTCAAGGTCAAGTTTTGTATTTTTCACTGATGAATATTTTGTTATGCTATTATGAAGTAAAGTTGGTCGGAATTGAAAATGAGTCAACTGACCAAAGATCAGGGTCACTGGGTTAAAGGTCAAGGTCATTTCGGTCAAATGTGGATCTCTGACTTTGACCCTGGCTCTTGATGGGAGAGGTATTTAAGGTGAAATAAAACAAATCAAAGCTAACAAATGAGTATTGCACCGTTATTTACATTTCTGTGTGCCCAGCATATATGATATTGGAAGGAAACAAGACTCACATGTACNTCGGCAGCCTCTGCTAGCCTGCGCACCGCCGTCTTGCGTGTCTTTCCAACTAATCCCACAGCCTGCAATGTCTTCCAGGCTGAGCGTGCCGGGAACCCTCTGCATCCGACCTCCACAGGAAACAGCCAAGTACGCCACCCTCGCTCCCTACATTGTTCCATGAGCTCCGTATACTTGGCTCTCTTTCTCTCATTGGCCTGGTCGCACCGCTCCTCCCAGGGCACAGTCAGCTCGATGACTATAATCTGCCTGGATTCGGCAGACCATATCACCACATCCGGACGTAGCGTTGTCTGTACGACGTCCGGAAACACCAATTTCTTCCCCAGGTCAACTCTCATCTCCCATGTCTCTGCCCCTTCCAGAATGCCAGTGTTGCCTGATGTTGCTTTCGTCTCCTTCTCCCCTGCTTTTACAAACCGGATGAAGGATGGTTTGTGCTTACGAGGTGGTCTCTTCTTCTTCCTTTCCACCTCGAGAACATCTGCCAATTCCCGAAGCACCTGGTCATGTCTCCACCGGTATCGTCCCTGTGTTGCGCTGTCTTGCATGCCGAAAGGATATGGCCTATGGTCCCACGTTCTTGACATAGCTGACACTTTGGCTCTTCAACTAGTCCCCACAGATGAAGGTTCGCTGGCGACGGTAAAGTGTTATATACCGACCGCAACAGGAACTGGATCCTCAATGGTTCATAGCGCCACATGTCTGTCCATGTAAGTTTTCGCTCCGGCAGCTTCCATTTCGTCCATGCTCCTTGAGAGCCCATTTCCACTGCCCTTGCTTTCCTGGCCCCTTCTTCTTCTCTGCGGATTTCTCCCTGTACCAGAGATCTTTTCTCCTTATCATCTGATCCTTCCCACGCCTGAAAATGGGTTTTCCCCAACCCTTGCCGGCCTGAGCAGGTTGCTCCAACGATGTCCCGGTGCTTGAGAGCGCCCTCGGCCTGCTCCACAGACTGGCTTGCAGACCATTTTCTTCCTGTCATAGTCTGGATTCCTGCGTTTCTTATCTTCTCGTCCTTTGAATCTCGCAGCGCCATCACTAGTCTGGCCTTTGTTACCTTGAACTCCTCCACCAACGATGTGGCTTGGCGGGACTCCAAGCCACCTCCGCAGGTAGCTGCTGATGGATCTTTCCAGTCCTTCCACTGTTGTCAAAGGAACCTCATATAGTGCAGGGGCCACATGAGTCTCGGCAGCAGTCCATGTTGGAAGATCCATGCCTTGAACTTTCATGGCAGGTCTGACATGTCAATCTTCCTCATCCACTCAATTGCCTGCTTCTGCATGCTGCTGATGTTGCTGGTATCTGTCAGTGATGCATCAAACCACTTTCCTAGGTACTTGATTGGGTTGTCCGCAATTGATGGGATCTCTGCTTCTTGTACTTTCAGCTTGAACTGTTGTGTCAGTCGTCCCTTCCTCATTATCATGCACCTTGATTTTCTTGCCTTGAATTTCATCCTCGCCCATGAGACTACCTCCTCCAATGCAGACAGAACCCATCTAGCTTGGACATGTGTGGTGGTAGTCATAGTCAGGTCATCCATAAAACCTCGATTCGATGGTTGGTAGATTCCTGATTCTGTCCTTGGTCCCCTGGTTTCCCGTCCTGCTGCCTTGATGATAAGATTCATCCCCATGACAATAGAATGACTGATATGGTACATCCTGTCACTATTCCTTTCTCCATGTTTTGCCAGGATGTTGTATCCTCCCCGACAGTAAAGCGCACCTGGATTCCACTGAAGTAGCTTCGTACTATTCCCTGTATATGCTCCGGGATAAAGAAATGTTGTAGGGCTACTTCAATCAGCTCATGTGGCATTGATATATATGCGTTTGCCAGGTCTAGCAACACTACTGTCAGATTCCCTCGGCTGGACTTGGCCTCTCTGATTAGTTGGCTGAGCACACTGGTATGCTCCACACAACCTGAGAAGCCTGGTATACCTCCTTTCTGTACTGATGTGTCAATGTATCCATTGGTCATCATGTATGATGTCATCCTTCTTGCCAATACTGCAAAGAAAATCTTGCCTTCAACACTCAGCAAGGAAATTGTCCTGAACTGCCCGATGTGTTTTGAGTCGTTCTCCTTTGGAACAAAACATCCCTCTGCCTTCTGCCAACATTTTGGTATCTTCCCCTTCTTCCACACTTTCCTCAGTAACTGCCATAGTCTCCTCAAAAGCCATGGGCACTTCTATACACTTTATAAGGAATTCCACTTGGGCCTGGAGCTGAACCAGTTCTTGCCTTCTTGGATCTCCTTCCAAGTTGGTTCCTTGGTGTCAAACGGAAACTCTGGCGGCTCCTCTGCTTCTATCCGTGGACAGTTCCCAAATGGAATGCCCCTATCTTCATCTCCGTGCGTTTCACTCAGGTGTTGCTCAATATCTGCTGTTGAACTATCCAAACTCCCAGCAGTGTCTTTGTAAACGAATAAGGGTCTTTGATAAAGGACTCCCTCTTCCTTGCTATATCCTTCCTTGCCTTCTTAACCTGCTCTGCTTTCCTGAGTCTTGTCAAGTTCTCCCTGAGGTCGTCCCGCAGCTGATGTAATCCTATCCTCTCTATATCACTTGCCCTCCTGTACTGCTTTCAGTTATCGTCTGAGCCGTTGGATGTTATCCTGTCTTCTATTCAGGATAGTTACGTTCTTAGGATATCTCTGCTTTCCTCCTACTCCAAATCGTTCATTGCAGAATGTGTAGATGATAGTTCCCATTGCCTCAACCTTCCTATCTAAGCTTCCCATTAGAGCCGACTCTAGGATGGTATGTAAGTCAGCATTTAAACTTCTCCAAGCTTTATTGTTGTTCATCTTTGGCCACTCTATCCTCAACCTACGTGCTGGCTGTGTTGGATGTGCTTGAACACTCTGGTCCCCAACACTATGGGGTGCCTCCTGGCTGGGGTCCTCCTGCGTCTCACCAGAAATTACTTCTGAGCGCTGCGTCTGTAACTCTACAAGTCTGCACTTCAACCTTGCTTCAACCCCCCACCCCCTCTCGCAAGGACTGCACCTTGGGCTGCCAACCCGTACCCAGATGGGTCTATCAGTCTCTAGACGTTTCAACCCTTGTCCCGGAACGTCCTTTCTTAATTTATTTTTTTCCTATTGGCTAAAAAGGGGAGACATATGTTTTTGTTCACAAAAACAAAATTCTAGTTTATCATGTGTTGATGCTCACCCACTTCCTGCCACTGAGCCCGGAACAAAATATGAGTTGAAAACGTGGCCAATATTTTAACCACCTGAAAAGATCGAGAGACTTTGAATACATCAAATAGCATGGTTTTGTACATCACATGTGTTTACATGAGTATTTTGACCTCTGACGTCAGAACCGCGGTTAAGGACTTTACAATACACTAAGTTAAACTAAGCTAATACAAGTCTGTCTTACCAAGTATTCTCGTTTTACAGGAATTTCATTAAACTCACTTTGTAGCAATATTTTTTTTAACCTGAAAGCTAATAGCAAATTAAAATTATCGAGATCAATTTCATCAAATCTAATATGAAATCGAAACTCCGTGTGTCTTTGATGTTAACGTACAGGTCAATATGTGGTTATATAGACATTTGAAAGTGATATTTAGACGAATAAGGATGTAGGGGAGATGTGTCATTTAATATCATTACCAAGACAGCTCTTTATTTGACGTTTATATATGATTGATATGGCTTGGTAATATATATATACATGTATACTACATGTCAATTTTCTACATATTATGTTTGTAGCTTAAGCGTATCTGTACGCTTCTATATGTCCATTCGATTGCCATTGTGTTCATCGTTAACACAAATCGATTAGGCCGGTCTTGTAAAATACCTACTTGTATAACACATCTCAACTCTTGAGGAAATTTCCTCAAGTCTAAGATTTCCCATAGACAATACATAGCTTGAGATTTTCCTTAACTTTGAGATATGTTATATATATGTGCGAGGTCTACGAGTTCCCTCATCTCGGTTTTGAACCGACTCGCTGCGACAAACCAAATGGCTTCCTGCCTTTATCCGGGGCTAGAACAGTTTACTCTGTAAACTACCTTAGGTTTTATACCAGCTAATAACATGATATTGCCGTTTGGCACATGTGTGGATGACGTTTTATGTTAGGATTTTTGATTGATTCCTTTCGGACATGTGAATTTCTTTCTCGTGGGCTCACAAAGCCTATCAAATATCCGTTTTTTAGTACCTTCAATACACGAAACATCGCAGTTCTTGCAACCGATTTTGTACATGCATTCTGCGACGACATATTCTTCTAGTATATTATAAGACATTTCTTGTGTTCCCTTTATTTTTAGATTGTTTGTTAACCCTTTGGAGTGCACGTTTCGGATATCCACGTGTTTTCATTGCCCCATAGAGGTGGTTCTGCTCGTGCTTATTGTTTCACTTTGCAAATCGCATTATATCTGTTGAGCAACGTACGTACTACGTCAACTTCTGGTGCAAAGTGTGACGAGGTTGGAAATTAAGGTATTGACCCGTGCGTGCTCTTTTCCAAAGGACCCATACATTTAGTTCTTTAATTTTACTTATCATTTGCTAGGCGAGGAAGGTCATCCTGCCGCTGATTTCTCCTCTCGCATGTGATTTTGATGCCCAGGGGCGGATACAGGATTTTTTGAACGGGGAGGCACGCTCCCGGTAAATGTGTTTGCCGAGCGAAGCGTGGTGCACCGCCGCAGGGGGTGCGGGCGGCCACAGGCCGCCCAACGAGGGTCGTATAGGACGGAGCCGGGAGGAGAGCACGAGAGGGGGGAATGGATGCCCCCCTCTCGTAAGGGGGGTACGGAAGTTCTCCCCCTGAATTTTTTTTGAATATGTAGATGGCCGGAGGTTGCATTTCAGCACTTTTCCAACATAAAATCAACAAATTATCGGGCCTTAGATTGGTGTATATTACCCTGTAAAGTCTCTTTTTTTTTCAGTTTTGATGTGAAGTTTTTTAAGCATCTTGGCACACTTCCGTATATTCATGACTACCACACAGTTGCGTAATTCCTTTGTATGTTATGGCTGAATGCACTTCTAATCTACTTTAATTTACCTTTATAAAAAAAAATGGATTAATTTTCGTTATTGAAAATCGCTATATCTATTGATTATTACAAAAAAACTATTGGTTGAACAGTTTTCGTTTTTGAAAGCATTTCACGACTTTGGAAGCCTCAAAATTAAAGCAGTTGTCTTCAAGTTCAAGTACTTTTAAACTTAACTTGAGGCTTACGGTTCATCGATTCAAAATATAACATAACATATATACAGTAACACAAGAGTACAGCATATACTATTAATATGATCACCCTTCTTTTGATACAATCAATAATATAACCATACAAAGTCCATATGCACCCAAACCCACTCATGAGCGCAAATATTGCATAGGTACGGCGCCAGTTGGGTGACGGGATGGGGTGGGGTGCTAAGGGGGAAGGATCACGCGCCCCTCCTTCCCCATCCTGAGTTACCCACAGGCACCGGATGGGTGAGTCACTCAATCATGGTGGGGAAGGGGTGCGCACCTGATTATTGAGTGGGTGAGGTGCGGAAAGAGAGGGGCGCAACCACCTGACCATCGAGTTCAAGGAGGGGGGCGGGAGACCGGGGGCTAGGGAAGGAGGTTTCCGGGAGTTAGGGCGGGAACCGGGAGTTAGGGGCGGGAACCAAGAGTTAGGGGGCGGGAAACGGGGAAATAATGACACCCTGTCCGTTTTTTCCTCAAGTCAAAGATTTAATTTAGCATGGAGGTTTGTTTGTTTGTTTGTTTGTTTATGTTTAACGGCCCATCGACGGCTGTGGTCATTTAGGGCCATGGTGATTTATTTATTCACTTTACTTTTTTAACAAACATGTGAATAGCGAAGATAAAATCAGATAAAATGGTTCATTTTAAAAGTATTCGCATTGTATGTGTAGATAATTAAAAATAATAAAAGGGGGTTAAAATAATAAAAGAGATAACGAATAGATGATATGGAATATGCGATATATATATAACGTCAAAAAGGATAAGGTGGGTTAAAAGACATCAGAGTCTATAAAATAGACCGATGTCTTTCAAATAGTTAAATAATGCCTTCGAATCCACGGAACTGAAAAGTGTTTTCATATCCGGGACTCGGAAGTAGTTATCACGAATGTGTTTAAAATCGGAACATTCTATTAAAAAATGCTCCACTGTAAATGGAGTGTCACATGCGTGGCATGAAGGTATATCTTCTCGTTTTAAAAGGTACGAATGAGTAGGATATGTGTGCCCAGTGCGGAGCCGAGCGAGGACAACTTCCTCTCTACGATCTTTCCGACTGGGAATAGATGTTTTAAGTTTCGGTTGTATCTTAAAAAGTTTGTTGTTGGTCTCCAGAGACCAGCGTTTCTGCCATTCATTTTGAATGGCTGTACGAATAGTAGGTTTAAAATCTGTGTATGGTAGTTTGATATTTGTTTGTTCGAGATTCAATGCATTTTTTGCTTCCCTGTCAGCAAATTCGTTGCCTTTTATTCCGACATGGCTCGGAATCCATAGTAAAGTTATTTTAGACTTTTTTAATATACGAGATATTCGATGAGCAAGGTTTTGTACGATTGTGTTTTTAGGATCTCGTAACTGTAAACTCTGTAGGACAGATAGAGAGTCTGAACAAATAATTGCCTTTTTAATGCGGTGTTCATCGATATGGTCGAGGGCCAAACCAATGGCGCATGCTTCAGCAGAAAAGATGGAGGCGCCGTCTGGTAGTCGGACTGAAGTGCAAGTATTGGCAGTACAGCAGGCTGCTGCCACTTTCTCACCTTCTTTGGAGCCATCGGTGTAAAGTTGTGTATGAGAAGGGTAATTCGAAATGCATTCCCGAAAGGAGGATTTGTGTTCTTCGGGCATAACACTTGATTTCCCTCGCTCATGTAATGTAAAGTTAAAATCGGGGGTTTGAATGGTCCACGGAGGAACATCAGATATGTTAAATTCAGCTATGTCCGTCAATTTTATGTTGAGTTCTTGCAGGAAATTCAAAATTCGGATACCAAATGTTGGCAGAAGTTTTTGGTTTTGCGTAAATATGTTTTGGTATTTGGGGTTGAATACTTGGTTGAAAGCAGGATTTTTAGGGTTTGATTTTAATTGAGTTGCAAATTGTAATGAAAGTTTTATTCTTCTGTCATAAAGGGATGGTTCATTTGCTTCCACGTACAGGCTTTTTACAGGTGTTGTTCGAAAAGCTCCCAGGGCAAGACGTAGCCCTTGGTTATGGATTGGATCTAGCATCTGAAGGTACGAACTGCGCGCTGACCCGTATACCATAGAACCATAATCCAGTTTTGTTCGAATAAGTGATCTGTATAGGCGCAAAAGCATTTCACGATCCGCTCCCCAATCAGTATGAGAAAGGACTCGTATAATGTTTAACGCCTTGGAACACTTATCCTTCAGATACTTTATATGTGGTATGAAAGAGAGTTTCGAATCAAAAATGAGGCCGAGAAATTTAGTCTGTTCAACAACAGGAATTCTAGTGCCATCGAGTGTTAGATTTGGGTCATTGTGTGCTTTTCGTTTTTGACAGAAATGCATGCACACAGTTTTGGATTTAGAGAATTTGAAGCCGTTTTCGTCTGCCCAATTTTGTAGTTTGTTTAAACTCTGTTGAAGTTGTCGTTCTATCGTGTGCATGTTCTTAGATCTGTAACAGATCAAGAAGTCATCCACAAATAACGACCCTTCTGTTGATTGACCAAGACATTTGACTATATCATT
>NW_018480066.1:589465-649022 GCF_002113885.1 Mizuhopecten yessoensis | reverse complement strand
AAGTGTTTTTCTCCTGCCCACACAACTCCAACAACCCAGGTGGAGTATAAAATGGTCTGGGGTGGATGTTGCGGTATCTGTGATATAGCATTCAAGTGAGGTGGCACTATAAAAAAGATGCCGTTGGAAGCAAGGTCCCACTACAAACAGAACACAATACATCTCCAGCACACATGCAGGTATACACACATGGGGAGATATTAGGAAGGTGGCATAGGACTAGTAGTCAGTGCTTAATAAGGCAGCCCCTGCGAATTCCTCAAAATTGTATATCCTTATTGTATTAATTGTATATCTATGTACTGTAAAGCGCTTTAGAGTGGCTTATGTTAGCTTGATAGAGCGCTATATCAAATGTTGTATCTTATTATTATTGTTTCGGAGAATTTGTTAACACTCGCTCCGCTCGGCCAACACGAAATATAAATACTGGAATAATACCGCTAACTCAGAAAACTATTCTATGCCTTATTCGATCTGTTTGACAATGGAAAAAAAGTCCGATAAATTCTAGCTTTCTACGCTTTACAGTGCTTGAACAAGTTTAGTATTACATCTCCAGAAAAGAAAAATTCGCCTCGCTCTGCTCGGCAGGGAAATTATAATTGTCATAACCTCAGAAATAATGAAGTTCTATATATTGTTTGTTGCCAGAAAGTAGTATACATGTACAACCGACATGACAATTATAATTTATTAGTTTTTTTTAGCCTTTTTCTGAGTTTAAAGTTTTGGGCAACACCCATAATTAATTCCTGGTCTTCGACACTCATGTAAATAACGGGAGTTACAAAAGAACATCTAATTATTGCCATCGAATTGCCGTCTCTTCCTTTGTTCCAAATCTACCTTTTACCAGGTACTTTCCTTTAATTGTTAACCCTTAGTGTTGGGTCTTAATTTTCCTACCATCGAACTGCCATCACATGATTATGATACAAAACAAGTCAATTTCCTACTGAAAATTTAGACTAAATGTGTAATTTCCATATAAAGAAAAGTTACCTCCTCCCTAGGGGCGATTCAATTGTATGAGTTTGTATACCATCAAAGCGCAATCACAATTTAACATGGCAAATTATTGCAAAGCAATCCATAGTCCCCCCAACAGTAATGGGTTTTTTTATGGAGCTGTACACTTTTTTTTGTGTACATCGACACTCTGCCATCCTAACATTTACTTGCATACCGAATCTGGTAATTCCAGGTGAAATAGTAAAGAAGGCATAGACAAACCTTTTCAAAGTTTGGGGTCAAAGGTAAAACAGCGACAAAGTCACAGTGACCTAGTTTTTGTACACCACTAACCTAACAAGAGGTCCCAGAGGGATCTTGGCGCCCACCATTGTACCATCTTCATTAGTTCTTTGTCAGTTCGATCTTTTCTCTTCTTTCCTCTAATCTGTTTGATCGAGTCATAATAACAGTAAATGCACCTTGAGGTAACTTTTGATCTACACTTATTACTGATGTGTATGAATGCCAACTTTCAAAGTGAGTTTGTCATTTCACATATTTACTAGTACAGTACTTAATGTGAAAGAAATAGAATCGGTCATTGCAATATGAGAAAGATCTGTTTAGTTCTTCCTTTAGCCATTTTGTTTTTATGATCAGTCTCAATAATAATATAATATAACATGCACAACGAGGGATCAAGGGAAACCTACATATCAAATTTGAGAAAGATCCCTCCAGTTATTCCTGAGAAATAGTACTAACAAACTTTCACTATCAAAATCCAAGATGGCTGCCTATCGGCCATGTTGTTTATCCGATCAGTCTCAAAAAGTTGCCCTGCACAGCTAAGGACCAAGGGGAACCTACATATCAAATTTGAGAAAGATCTCTTGGTACTTCCCGAGAAATAGCGATAACAAGCATTGTTTAAGGACGGACGCAGGGTGATTTGAAGAGCCCATCATCAGATGATGGTAGGCTAAAAATAAACAAAATATACCAAAAGGTATTATTTCCATTATATAAACTATACTTTACTTGCCCCCCATCTTCAAGGGAGAAATGGAGTGGTTAGGGAAATCATAATTTAGATAGCACCTAAAAGTTCCGTCTGCTTCCCGGGTAACCGAACTACTCGGTGTGAAGCAGACTTAAAACCAATCAATCAATCACACCTAAGATCTAAATCCATTGAGAGTATTTGATTTAAGCATATCTGGATTTTAACTTTCAAGAAAATTACTGGAATTTTAGATAATTTGACCATTTTCCCCACCCCTCAGACCCCTGGGAGTTAAGATCCATAGAAATAATAGTCCTTGCTTATCATTGGCCATGGAAACTTCCTGAAATTATTGAGAATATTGAAGTCCAAAATGTAAATTGTTAACAGACACATGATGGCCTACAGAGGACGATGGTCAAAAGGTGATTTAAATAGGTCACCAAGACTTTGTCCAAGGTGACCTAAAAATAACAATTACACAACAAGTTTATCAAGGTTTGTTTTTGTATTTATTATATACCTTGTTTACATTTATCTATGTGTCCAAGAAAGGAATAGCTTTGCCTCAAGAAGTAACAAGGAAAAAATTAAACAAAACAAAAAGAAATAAGCAAATATTCTTCTTTCATTTCAAATGAACATAAATTGGTATCGTTTTATGACTTGATGCAGTCCAATACACATCACAAGGGAATCAAGCCAGTCCAATGTTACTAAGAACAGACCACCATATACTCCAGGACGATTAATCATACATTAATTTTATTTCAATCTTCGTAGCTTGTCACATTCTGAGCCCAAACACATCACATGCTCGTCTGTGAACTCCATGAATTCCACATCTGAAATAAAAATAGTTATGTTACTTTGTATGTTGTATGTATAGCAGGAGCAAAATGTGTGTACTGCAATGAGGTCTTCATCAGAATATGTACTCTTTATACTGCCACCCACCTAACATACGTGTTACAAACCTAGTTGCAATTCTTATTTGTTACATGATTAAATGTTATTTCAGTCTGAATTCTCAGCCAAAATTGAACTGTAAATAACAGTATATCCCACTTCAGGAGCAACACGAAAAAACAGTACTAAATAATCATAAAAGAATCACTTTATTGCAGAAGACTTTACCTTGTCCGAGGCGTCAGGCACCTGACCTTTGACTTGTGGGTTCCACATAGCATCACCTACAGGGCCTGGGCTAAAGGAGGTTTGCTGTATGGGAAAATGTCCCCCATCCATTACCTTGCCAAAAAATGGCATACTACTCATGTTCTGGTTCTGAAAAGGCAAGAGAAAATTACCAATCAGTATTTTTTCATCATTATAAGATTGACAGGGAATATAACCAGTGTTTTTATTCTGTAGGAATAAGAGGAGTATTAATCAGTATATGATGTAGTCTGAAGATGATATTCAGTGAGAACACTAGTGCTAAATTAAACACAACCTGAATCATCAGTAAGCTATGAACTACCTAAGTAATTCAGTTTTTTAATGTTACCTATAAAATACTACCACGAAACACTGTGTGACTGATTATCATAATACCACAATCACAGGGGAACCTTGTATGAACATGAGACAACTGTTCACCTATTGGTTCAAATGCTCCAGTATGACTGTTTGACATAACACGACAATAACCTGTCTAACAAGATACTCCTCAAACTGTTCTTACATAGCACCACAACAACCTGTCTAACAAGATACTCACCTATTGGTTCAAATGCTCCAGTATGACTGTTTGACATAACACGACAATATCCTGTCTAACAAGATACTCCTCAAACTGTTCTTACATAGAAAGGACAAAAACCTGTCTAACAAGATACTCCTCAAACTGTTGTTACCTAGCACGACAAAAACCTGTCTAACAAGATACTCCTCACCTGTTCTTACATAGCACCACAACAACCTGTCTAACAAGATACTCACCTATTGGTTCAAATGCTCCAGTATGACTGTTTGACATAACACGACAATAGCCTGTCTAACAAGATACTCCTCAAACTGTTCTTACCTATTGGTTCAAATGCTCCAGTATGACTGTTTGACATAACACGACAATAACCTATCTAACAAGATACTCCTCAAACTGTTCTTACCTATTGGTTCAAATGCTCCAGTATGACTGTCTGACATAACACGACAATAACCTGTCTAACAAGATACTCCTCAAACTGTTGTTACCTAGCACGACAAAAACCTGTCTAACAAGATACTCCTCACACTGTTCTTACATAGCACGACAACAACCTGTCTAACAAGATACTCCCCAACTGTTCTTACATAGCACCACAACAACCTGTCTAACAAGATACTCACCTATTGGTTCAAATGCTCCAGTATGACTGTCTGACATAACACGACAATAACCTGTCTAACAAGATACTCCTCAAACTGTTGTTACATAGCACGACAAAAACCTGTCTAACAAGATACTCCTCACCTGTTCTTACATAGCACCACAACAACCTGTCTAACAAGATACTGCTCAAACTGTTCTTACATAGCAAGGACAAAAACCTGTCTAACAAGATACTCCTCACACTGTTCTTACATAGCACGACAACACCCTGTCTAACAAGATACTCCTCAAACTGTTCTTACCTATTGGTTCAAATGCTCCAGTATGACTGTTTGACATAACACGACAATAACCTGACTAACAAGATACTCCTCAAACTGTTCTTACATAGAAAGGACAAAAACCTGTCTAACAAGATACTCCTCACCTGTTCTTACATAGCACCACAACAACCTGTCTAACAAGATCCTCCTCAACTGTTCTTACATAGCACCACAACAACCTGTCTAACAAGATACTCACCTATTGGTTCAAATGCTCCAGTATGACTGTTTGACATAACACGACAATAACCTGTCCCCCCAGATACTCCTCAAACTGTTCTTACATAGCACGAAAAAAAAACTGTCGAACAAGATACTCCTCAAACTGTTCTTACATAGCAAGGACAAAAACAGGACTGTTCTAGAAATAACTGTATGGGAGGGAGGGGTGGGAGGCCCTTTTTAAGTTCAGGCTCCCACCTCCCCAACAAACTAATTATTGAATAGCCCTAATGCAAATTATCCCCTAGATTAAAATAGTGTTCATGTATGTCTGACCAAAAAGAAAGCATTTTTTTCCTAATCCTGAAAAATAATACAGTATCAGATATTTTCTCCCACAGTTTAACTTTCGCCCCCTGCAATGAGGGCAAATTTATCATGACAGCAAATATTAGTACACAGCATACCCTATACAGCAATTGCATTTGAAGAGCAAGTTTTATTGTGCAAATATTGATTTAACCAGTAAGAGACGAATATCTGAGTAGGTGAATGTTTCTGAGTATAAAGTATCTGAACAATGTTGCTGTACCGGTAGTGTCTTGTCCATGCCAGGCTGCTCAGGCATGTCACCCCGAGACTCCATGTAGTCTGTGTGATTCTGCATGGGACTAGGTCCTACTCGCTCCTCGGCATGGGCAGGTCCCTGCGTGGAGGACATATTGCTACGGTTCATCACAGATGAGGAAGTTGGGGGTGTACCTTGTACTGGCGTCATTCCACTAGTACTCCCATGGTTCCATTGCATACTCAATTCTGTAACAAGAGACAATATCGGTACTGTTGTAAGAATGAAGTGATGACATATAATTTAAGGATTTTATCCTCAGAAAATCTCATACAACAACAGTAAAGACTCTTCATTTGACACTTTTAAGGTTATGGTAGACATGTTGTGAAGTTTGGCATGTCACCATGCTAACAATTAGGGGTGTCACAATATGCCAAGAGTGTATCACGATACATTGCAATACAGAATGAATATAGTGCGACACGTATCCCGATATATTGTCATAGGAAGGATGTGCTCAATTGTATAATAAGTTGTTGTCAGAATGTTATCTTATATAATATGGATTACAAAGATTTTTTTCAAACCAACCATCGATTGCAAAATTTGAACTATTAAAAGCCTGCTTTATGCTTATTGGCATATCTGTTAGAATTTGAAGTAATTTGCAAAGTTAAAACACCAAGCAGATACATGTACATAAAAACAAGCCTTTGAAAAATATTGCGATACAGCAATATTTCATCTCTGTATTGTGGTACGATACGATATACCTGTCTTACAAGAGCCTGAAGACCTGCAGAGACAGGGAACATAGGTACTGCCATCAGGCTGGCTGAACCTTCTCTTCAGAATTCTTTCTGATTCATATTGTCCATTGAGCACAGACTTAACTACCCATAGCTGATTTTCCCAATGCTGACGATCAAATTTTCAAAGTTCGGATTTAGAAAAAGTATATTGTGTTTACATCCATTTAAATGTTTAACAGGGTCCAATAAATATTCCTTTCCATAAATCCGTGATTAAATGAGCAGAATTTCATGTCAAAGACACTCCTGTTTCGAAGTGAAGCAGACAACATTTGCCATGATTTTCCGGTTAATACTAAAATGGATTACATGGATTGTTCTACAAGCAGTTACAAACAAACTCTGTATCATTTTGTTCCGTATTAAATCTCCCCTGCTATTTCGTATTAACCCAGGAAGCCATATTTTAAAAGTAGGTCAGAGAAGTGCTACAACAACATGGACATGTATTTTGAGTGTTATATTCCGTAACATACTATATATTTGTGTCTGTGGCATACATATGATATCTATATTATATATGAACTGTGAGTAGACATTGTTGTTAAAAACTGTTAACCACCTAAGTGAGTTTTTCAAGCCAATTTCGATCCACCCGTCTTTTGGGCGGAATCTGCATCAAAGAATTAGTGCTACGGAAATAAGAGGGCACAGTCGGCAAAATCATATCTGATAGAAAAAAGGCCGACCAGCAGCCTCTTATGTTTAAGGAGTAGCCCCAATCCCTACTTCCCACTCAACCAAAAATCTAACTTGAGAAATGGAGCTAAATAAGGTCTTGCAAAGATGTAGTACTCCTTAAAATGTATTCATAAAAGATTGATGACTGTTGGACTTGTAGTATTAACGGAGCTCAAGTTGAAGTGCAACCAATGTCAAAGAAGTGGAAAATACAGTTTTCTTAACACCAATGAGTTAATTTAACAAGCCCTCCTACCTGATGCAAGGTTCCAAAATTTCCCATAATCTGGTCCTCCTCCTGTCACACCTGCCCCTGGTGCTCTTCTCTGGGCACGCTCGCCCCCAATGGCACCAACGGGACGTGGAGGTCTCCTTTCCTGGTCACCCTTCATCTGCTCCTGAAGAGGTGGTGTGGCAGCCATGGGTGATGTGGCGCTGGGAGGAGGGCCTATGGGTCCAGGGGAAGGTCCTTCTGTAATAACAATTTTGAGATCTGGTCAATATTTGAAACATAATACTGTAGACTGGGACATTTTTGCTGCAGTTTAATGTTAGCCTTTTTTGCCATCCGCCATAAGGGCGAATTGATCATTACAGCGAACAGTAGTAAGTACTATGATAAATATAGTAATCAAATGTGAAGGGCCAAATTAACATTGGGCGAAAATGGATTTAATCAGCATAGGGCGAAAAATTGACTGGACGAAAGTATCCCATTTTACAGTCTATTTGTGAAAATTCAGGAACTAAAGCTCTAAGATGTTTATGATAACAGTTCTAATTATTTGATATTAGGAGACACCTGATCAGCTCTCTGCTTACCCTTTGGCATCACCCCAATACTGGGAGCACTGCTAGGGCGTGCCTGTGGTGGCAGGGGTGAGAAGGGTCGCTGTGGTGGGTTCTGTGGTCTTGCTCCTGGCACTCCTATCCCAACTGGGGCTGGTGGTGGACCCCCTGGGACAGATGGTGGACCACCAGGGGCTTGGGCTTGTCCACTGGCAACAAACTGATGGATTAGGTTGGCAAAGTCCTGTTGAGATATCATATTTGATGGTACGATTCCTGGGTTAGGTCCACCAATTCCACCTAGAAATAAAACAGTTCACTCATTTACACAGTCACAGCCATATCTACAATATTACTTGCTAAATGAAGTTCAGCAATCTGCATTAAGAATCCTACTATATTTCAGATAAAATATTTTGCACAACTATTAATAACCATGTTCACTTTTTACATCACTGGTTTCCCTGACCTGTTTTATCCCATTTGCATATTTGTGTTGATGATCCATCTAAATCACTTTTGTTATAAAATTCATAAAAAACATGACTGGAAATAACTCTATGGGATATTTGTTAGTTACAAAATTCAAAGAATTAGTCTTGAGAAATAAAAGTAAAAAGTGCATTACCTGGTGGAGGCTTACCTGGTGCAGCCTGCTGGATTAGCTGTTGTGCCAAGGCTTGTTGGTACAGACTCTGTATGTAGCCCATTGGGAAGGAGGGGTTCGGTACATTTGGACCCTGGTGGTTTAGCTGGCCTGGCTGTCGTGATGTAAAGTTCGGTGCATTCGGATTGAGCGTACTCTCAATCTTGGGTAAAGTCATGGGTTGTGATGGTGTGGAATACTCGTCCTTCTGACTAGACAAAGACGGTATGGAGCCCATGGATAACTGGTTGGGATCCATCATCATGTGCTGTCCTCGTGGAGACAGCCCACCTGAGGTAGATGATCCGGAACGTGGTGACATTGACGGGGACTGGTTTGGCATGTTTCCTCTGTACCCAGGTGTTCTGGCCGCTTCCAAGTCTGCAAGATTTTGTGGGAACCCTCCAATAAATATTGGGTTATTGGTAGGATCTGCTAAGTCCTGCTGTGTTAATGGCTTTGAGCCATGTCCCCTGTATCCCGGAGCCTTAGCCTGTAGGGAAGCATCACTCTTCAGCATGTCTGGTGTAGGGCTGTTGGAATTCACCATGGATGAAACTACTCCTGCTGCAGCAACACTGGCAAAATTCATTCTCTCTGCAATATCATCCTTTTTGTTCCCAAGAACCTGTTCCGCTACATTGCTAAATGCATTATTGAAGGGAGAGAAGCCTGGCATTCCGCTGGCATTGGATGGTATCACAGGATGGCCATCAACAGACGTCACAGGAAGGCCAGAGTTGGCAACCTGCTGGTTACTTATAATGGGAAGTGGATCCTGCTTCTGGCTAGCTGGCCTCTGCAAAACCTTGATGGAGCCAGGTCCTGGTTGTCTCCCTTGTGATGACTTTCCACAACTAGAGGACTTTCCATTATCTGACTTCACCACAAACGTTGAAGCACTTGTCGAGACTTTGGCAGCAGAAGTTGATGCCAAACTGTATGTGACAGTGGTGTTGGTGGATGGCTGAGATGGACTGCCAAAACCACCTCCCTTCTTGTTCTCATTAGGGAACAGTTGTCGCATGGCTGTCTTGTCTGAACCACTCCCTACTGGTGAGGGAAATGCTGCACCTGCAGGGGACTGCTTTGTCTGGTTGCGTCTAGGAGAACTGACGATGTTTTGTGGTGGTGTGTTGCCCCACACAATACCTCCACCAGTTGGAGGGTTGGCCATAGAGCCTCCTGACACACGGAGAACTCCATTACTGATACCTGTCCCTCCAGCAGAGGTTACACTCCCAGGCTGACTCCTCACAGGTATCCAGTTACCGATGGACTTCTGGCCAAGGCCCTGTGAACCAGGGTTCATGATGTTGTTACTGATGGTGCCCAGGGCAGTGGTGGTTGGATCCACTGAGAAGTAGATGGACTGATCCTTGGAGGACGAGGAGGGCTTTAATTTCAACTTGGGAATGATCTCCTGCAAGTCTTTGTCGGGATCAGACACCAGGGCAGAGATCAGGGTGTGCGCCTGGCGAGTGGCATCAGCAGAACCCCTGGAATTTAGAAAGTTACTTAAATTCTATAATTCCTACACAATCACGTACATAACACGACGATGTAAGCAACTACATAGATAAATATGATTGGAACAAAAATACTTATAATGAACAGTATATGACTGTCAATTCCAAACTTAAAATTCTTCTCATGCATTTTTTTCTGGCTTATTGTTAATTCCTTTGTCCTAATCTTTCCATCTCTCCTTTTGATGGTGTGCATTTTTAATTCCTGGATAAAAGTGAAATGTGTACATCCCAAGTTTTTTCCCTGTTGTTTTTTGTTTTGTTATATTACTTTGTATTGCAAAATGTGATTTATATCGATTACTTCTGTAGGAATGAAACTTATACTTCATGGAAGTTGTGATGATGATTGTGTATTTCAACTTGATGGTACTCTTGACCTTAAAGCAAATTTGAATGAATTGCAGTTGCCAATCAATGATTCTGTTAAGAACCGATATAATAATGTTGTCACTTATCATTATAACTGTTAGCCGATATATATACAGAAGTTGGCACTTTGTGACAAGTTAACACATACAGCTGTGAATATTCTTCTCCTCTTGCAAAACAACAAGAGGAATACATACTTGATGGTAATAACACGTTCCCCGGAGCCTCTTTGCTTCTCAACCTCTATGTGGGCCCCAGACACCTCTCGAATGGCATTGATGTTACATCCTGCTCGTCCAATCACTCGACTGATAGCTGCTGATGGCACCTGCACTTTCTTGGATCTGAAACAATGTTATAACTTAATCAAAACTCCATTTGATTTCATTTTCAAACATACTAATTTCACCTTTGACCAAATATGGAGATAAAATTTCCAATCTTATGGTAACATTTCCGAATCCTTTACATATGAATTACCTGTCTCTGCCTGTTGGACCTTTAACATCAGGAGCGGTTGAGGATTTCCTGAAAATGAAATAAAAATGCACTGTCAGGATATTTCAGAGCTGCATGAGGCTGTCATTAAACATCAAAACTCAACATATACCAAGGTTTTATTAGAGCCTGTTTTAAGTCACTAATACCTCAAAGAGCTTTCTCTAAATACCTTCAAATGTGGTTTTGCAGAGGTGTGTGATAGTACAAAAACGCATAAAAAGTTATTGTAGATTTTGTGCTTGGCTAGTGAAAATTTCCTTTTTCTCTCTCCAATTTTTTTTATAAATTTTCCATGGCCATGGGGGCTAGTACTCTGAATAAGTTATTGTACAAAAGATTATATTTTTTTTGTCTTTTGTTTTGGAATACTGGTACAGATCAACCACAGCTATACATGTAACTATAAAGACAGATAAAACACTCCGAAGGGATTTATTTGCCTACTTTGTATGTATATATTACACAGGCAACACATAATAAATATCAATGGTAAAGTTTGAATCACGAATGGAATAAAGAAGAAAGAAACTCACTTTCTAGTGACTTCCTTCCAGCCTTCCTCCTTCTTTTGTCCCTTCTTTGGACTATTGACAAGGGACGACGTTTTCACAGAAAGATTTGAAGGGGTGGTGGTCACTTCGACATTGCCCTTGTCCGACATTGGATGAGAGTGGTGATGTTTCTTGTTATCCACATCAGATCTGCCATAAAAAGTAAAAATTGTAAAAATAATTTCATAAATCAAATCATGCATCAAAATATGCAGAACTTCTAAAACAAGATACTTTAGAAACTGTAATACAAAATTTCATACCTTTTTGAGAATTACCACTTGATTGGAAGTAAGTTTATTCACAAGCTGTCACATATATACTAACCCAGAAGATTTCACTTTTCCTCCCGTTTTTTTCATTCGTTCCAGCTCTCTGTCACTGATCTTCATATTCTCAGGTAATGTTCCAAAGTCATCCAAATCACCAATGCCTGACAGATATGAAAAGCAAAGATATGAAACAGATCTAAATTCACTACATTTCTGTACATTAATAAAATCTGGCAATACCTATTTCTAAAGCAACACACAAAACAACCCTAGAAAACATCTGGATTCTTCTGTTAAATTTAAAGTAACTTCTTCCATCAAAAATTAAAGTGTCCAACCATATCCAATTACCATTTATATTATTCATCAGTGTCTCTATGGTGTCCCCGTAACCTGCCCTACAGAAATTTGTCTTACCTGTGCTCGCATTCTTGAGCACCTGATCACGCTCCCCCTTTTTCTTGCGAGTGGCTGTGCTGTTCCTGTTGTTTGCTCGTCCTGGACTTGGCCGCACAGTAATGGTGGTAGTTGTTGTGGTGATGTCACCACTAGAACTAGACATTGTAGGGATTGGCATGTTCTCCACATCTGGGTATCGCTCACGTTTTTCGCGGTTTCGTTTATTTTTCTTGGACTCAGTTGAGTTCACCTTGCCACTTTCCACTTTATTGTTGGTGTTAGTGGTTGGCTTCATGCGGTTCACTTTGCTAAATTTTGGCTCCGTGTTAGTTGTAGGCAATGCTATTCCTACAGAGCAAAATATCCAAATTGTCACTTTCATTGTACAGAATTGATATCAATTATTAAATGTGTTTCAAGGCATTTTATTCCTACATTGTTTTAAAATTTTCTTTTTACAATAGCAAGAATAACTTTTTTACATGATGGTAACAATTATGTCATGATTACACAACGCCATATTATGCGACAATAACTAGACCTTTAGCATGTGTTAATGACTGCTTTGGACTTAAAGAAGTTTTGTGAATACTGACCAATAGTGGACACAATGGTGGCTGTTGGTGGTTCCATGACTAAATCCTCCACATCATTACTATCCTCTGACCCTGGGTTCTCCTCCACACTGTTACATTCAGGCTCCGGAGACGAGTTCTTACTGTCATCTACACTGCAGTTCACCAGACAGTCATCCTCACTACAACCCAGCAAAGTGTTACTACATTACAGCAGCAAGTATCACAGGACACACAGCAAACTAAACTTGGTGTATTAAATATCATAGATAAGGTAAAGGTAAAAATAATGAGCAAATCAATTGTCCTCCACCTCTGAATAAACCTTAGTAGGGTAAATGAACAAAGAGCCATGACTCTAGACCAAATTTCACAAATAATAAACTTGGCAATTGTAGGCGACACAGTGTATAAGATATGCCCTACATAAAGCGATGCATGATGAACAAAAGGCGATAAATGTACATAAAAGAGATCCAACATCAGTATGTGACACTACACCATTGAAAATGTATCTGCATACAGAATAAGGTAAGGTGGAAGTTTCTCGAGATATACTCTTTGACAAAGTGACAACTTAGGTAATTCCCTAGGTAAAGTTACTTATTCCATCCCTTGTGCTCCTAGTTTCAAGTATGTGGCAGTAACCAAATTCTAACCAATTCTAGCCCCTCATCCCATGTTCTAGAGGTTCATCCCTCATATTTTTTAGTTTCAGGTACTAAGAAGTAACTAAATTAATCTTCCTGTCCTGTATGTATTTTGAGATAACCAACCTCCTGCCCCTAGATCTGTATAATTAATAGAGGCCCAAATTCTTCATCTATGCATGACTTTCAATTTTGACAAAGTATAGACTCACGTTTCTTTCTCCTTCTCCTGTTGTTTCTCCCGCTTCTTTGCCTTTTTGCGCTCACGTTTCTTAGCAGCGGCAGCTTTGCGGTTTTCCTCATGTTGACGCTCCTTGTCTAGCTCCTCCAACAGAATGGTGGCATTCTTGTTAGCCTCAGCTGCTTGGCGATCTTTGGCACTTACAATGATCTCTTTACACTGCTGGCACTTCTTCTGCAGCTCCTGGGTAAAGGTAAGGTAAATACACCATTACAAGTAATGTTTCACAATAGTCAGGGTTTCAAATTATCATTTGTCCTTTTTGTGACAGGCACATTATAGTCTAGGCTCTAATTTTCACCACAGGTTCTTTTAAAAGCATGCCTTTCACTCCCAATTTGGCCATTGCTGTTTATTTTCAGTCAACTTTGACATATTGCTCCGTTGACAAATAACATCTAAGCTGAGTCAATAGTAATGTGCCTTTACTATAATCAGGTATATACCTTTTCTTTCTAATCTGGAAGAACTGATTATCAATGCTCGGTTACTGACTACACATGATAAAAAAAATATATATTATTTTTCATAATCTTGCAAATAAAGTGAAAATTAGATACTCTTGAAACGTATCTAATATTAAAATGTATTCTTCAGGACACGGTCTTACTGGAAACTTAACTCTGTCCAATCCAGATTTTTGTCTAAAACAACTTGATTTGATTTTGATAATGACCATGTATAACAAGTAGACTATCTACAATCTGCAGACAGGCAAAATTATGAGGCCCAAGGGATGTCCACTTCAGAGAAGACTGTTAAACTTCATTTACCTTATCCCCGACAGTTGAAATGTATCGTGCTAGCTCCTGGTCAGAGGGGAACTGATTGACGTGTTTTACCATCCATTTCACCACCTTAATGTGCCCCTTACGGAATGATGCCATCAGGCAGGTGACTTTACGATTGTCTTGGCTATCAATGTCAGCCTTAGCCGACACCAGCAACTGAACAACATCCAAATGTCCCCCTGCAACAAAAGGAATAGGACAATCATTCACCTTGTAATAACTGTCTCTTAATTATAAGAAGATTTTTTTCCTTGACTCTAGTCGAATCATTTTTACCGGCCAAATTTAATTTCATATGGTACTTACCATTGCATGCCAGCCAGAGAGGAGAGTTGCCTTTCTTGTTTTTCACATCCACAGCAGCACCTCTACAATGATACAAAATTGTTTATCTCATGTGAATTTTTCCCCTCGTCATCACAAAAATGTTGAGACTGTAGTATGTCTGTCAAACCTTCTTATCTTCACATATTTCACCTATCAGGTTTATCTATTAGAATAAGAAACTTATATTGTGTTAAAAGTGATTAAGGCGATAAACAGGATTCCTGTTCCAAACTGACAAAAAAAGAAGGGTCAAATGAAAAACGAATATATTTTATCAATACTTAGAACACTTCTTTGCATGCTTATAAAGTATAAAGTATTTCTGAAATCTATGTAGTATTAAGTAGCTCTGATGATTATGTGTTGAAAGGCAAATTGGCCCATTTCAATTTAACATCCCCCACCAACGTTTTGTTCGCTGGTGTATTAACATTTTAAGAGGAGTTGACGAGTTATTCAAGTAGTTGATCTATTCCACTAAAGGAATCCAGGTTTAGGTGTACCACTCATAGAGTTTAATCATTTGCATAGATGTAACCGACAGGAAACCTAACCATGGATATAAGGGATTTATTTTGGAGTAGCAAGAAGTAATTACCTAAGGAGAAGTAGTTCAACAAATCGGTAGTGGCCCTTGTCGGCAGCGATGGTAAGAGCAGTGTCACGTGAGGATGGAACAGGTGGGGCATTAACATCAGCTCCCTTGTCAAGGAGAACTCGTCCTACTTCAACATAGCCTCCAGACGCCGCCTCCATCAGTGGAGTCAAACCCGTCTGTCGGTAAATAGCAAAATGGTGATGATTTAAAAATCAAATCAGAATCTTCGTTTCCATATCTCCAAAATGAAACATCAGATATAAGGAAAACATCTGAACAGACAAATTAATTGACAACAATGATTTGATATAACTTTGACTCTATGCTTGTACCAGGTAATTTATATAGATATCTAGATCAAAGATGTTGAGCAAACCTTTGCACGATGTTCAATGTTAGCTTTACGGTCCACCAACAGACTGACAACCTCATGACGACCTTGGAAGCAGGCTAGTGTCAATGCTGTGTTCCTGTTGGTCTCGATCTGTTAACAAATACAGCACCAATATATTACAACTATTCAGTTCTTCATAGCTTTTGAAAGACTCAACAAAACAATTTTTTTTTTTATTAAATAAAGTATTTAGTTTTTTAATTCTTCAAACTATAACACCATTTTGCTTAATATTTTGACATTTACCTGTGCATTGATATCACTGCCCATGTCGAGTAGTAATTTCACAGCTGGTGTGTGACCATTCATTGCTGCTAGCATCAAAGGGGATATCCCTAGCTTACTTCCCGTCCTTAAAAACAAACAGCAAATCATCAATTCATTACTGGTATGTCTCGATCCTAAAAGTATCAACAATGTATCATGATGGAGCATGAAACAGAGAAGTTAATATATCACTAGCACAAAATGATTAAAATGTATGGCAAGTTTAGGATAACAGTAAAACTGTATTGAATGTAACTGAACTTAAATGAAGTCGGAAAATATATTGCTGACATATTTTCTGAGTTGAGAATTCGTAACCAATATACTATTTAATATACTGAAATTAATTCCTTACAGAAATTAATTTAGCTGAAAAAAGCACATCAAAAATATACTCTGCTTTCAAAACTACACTAGCTCTTTATCCAGTAAAACTGGTAAAGGTAATTTAGAGGACCCTTAGTGATATTAGTGTTAGTGACTAAATCAGGTTAAGAATTCTTTATTAGTTTATGATCATTATAAGTAATAGTTAAAAATTTCCTGATTGATTTACCTGGAGTTGATTTCAGCTCCATGAGACAACAGCAACTTGATAATGTTTACGTATCCACCTGAAGCAGCCAGACTTAATGGGGTGTAGTCGGACACATTTCTGTGCTCCTTGTTGGCACCTCGTCCCAACAGCAGCTCAACAACCTATAGATAAGTCGATAAAACAATGCAATGTCATGTAATATATAATTAAGACTGCTTTGATTCACAAGACTCTATGTTCATTAGATAATAGTTAGATGACCATCGTTAGAAATAAATCTGAGAAAACTGGCTGCATTTTTGGATAGAAAACTAACATTACTCTCAAGAAAATCAATATTAGTATTGCACATATATCACCAAATTTTAATAACACATACTGTACCAACACATATACTAAGTACGGGGATGGGCGTATGGCAGCAAAATGAAGTAAAATTTGTGGCCTTCCTACTGAGCTGTAATGGACATGGGTGACCCAATACCATGAAAGGGCTTATACTGTAATTCTATAAAATTTACTATGGGTGTAACATGTAACACAAATGACTTGTAGGTAGTGATAGCATTTTTTCATCCACTGTAAACAGTAAAAATATTTCTTAAACAAGCAAAAACTTTACTGGTTTCCTACCTCATACCGTCCCCCTGAGCATGCCAGAGAGAGTGGGGTGTCCTTGGTCCGCTCTGACTGAGCCTCCATGTCAGCTCCATGGTCCAAGAGGATCTCTACAACATCCACATGACCTGCTGTGGCAGCCAGGATAAGCGGTGTGAAGCCTGCAAATCATACAACTCAGATTATACCTATGTTTACCCTTCTAAACAGCACAAACTTTAGTAGGATGTAAAGTTACTTAATATTAGTTAGTTTTTTCCTTGTTTTAATCATTTCCATAAGCATAACATAATCGCTTTAAAAAGGTTTCATTTTATATAATTCAATAATTAAAGCATGATTGCAAAGGCTATCAAGCCTTTAACTTTCTAAATAGCAATGAAATGTTCCTCTTCCCTTCCAATTTTTTTGATCTCATTGCTGCAGGATTGCAGTGCCAAATACTGACCTTTCTTATCTCGGTGTTCAATATCAGCGCCCTTGGACAGGAGAAGGTTGACTAGCTCTGAATGACCACCGTGACAGGCCAGAGTCAATGCAGTGTCGTGGTTACTCTCAGTTTGTGCATCAAGGTCAATGGGAGCACACAGTGGAGAAATGCTCTGTGGTGATGCAGGAGAGGGGTTGGGGGTTAGAGGTGTTGAAGGTGGTGGGGTGATATTCTCCAGACTTCCACTGCCTGCAGGTGACAAGACAGTTCCAGGCTGTAATACTGTCTGGGTATTGTATAGGTTCCTCTGCTTGCGTGCATTTTTTGGCACAGCAACAGCTGGAGGCGCTGGTTGAGGCGGTTTGATCTGCTGCTGAAGCTGTTGTTGCAGCAGCTGGGCCTGCTGCTGTTGTTGAAGCAGCTGTTGTTGTTGCTGCTGGGTGAGATACTGCTGTTGTGTTAGTGCAGCTGCTGTTGCTGCTGCAGACGAGGGCACCACCTGTGTCTGCTGAGCCTGCCCTGCCGGTGGCGCCCCCTGGGGCTGGGGAGGAGGAAGAAGCTGAACCCCTGTCTGGGGCAGGGCAGGCTGTTGAAGGAACTGTTGCTGAGCAAGAGGTTGTGGTGCCAGAGGTTGGCCGGGCAGGGTCTGCTGACTTAGCATTTGCAGTAGCTGTTCTTGCTGCTCCGGTGTCAGCTGGAGCTGGGGGAATTGGATTGTCTGAGTATGTTGCTGCTGAACCTGGGGAGCAGTCAGCTGCTGTTGTTGGCGTACTGCCTGGATGTTTTGGATCTGCTGACGGTACAGTGCCAGTGTGGAATTACCATTACCTGCAGTCTGCTGCAAACCTGGAGTCGCTTGCTGTTGTAAACCTATTATGAATGAACGCAAATTTTAGGTAATTATCATCAATTTTTCTTCAATCAAGTTTTTTAAACATCATATTCAAGCCAATTTGTCCTTCTTCCAAGGCAGTACTATCTGTCAATTATATATACAAATTATTCAATGCTACAACTCTTTTCTGAACACTTGCTCTACTTACCCTGATCAACATTTGCGACCCCGTTGACTTGTGATGAAGAGGTGGCAGTTGTTGTAGTGGTGGTAGCAGTAGTTGTGTTTGAAACCTTCATACCCCCACTGCCACGTGTCCCTGCTTTGTTACCGTTCCGCTTGACTGGCACATTTCCATTGTTTCGGGCCCAAGCCTCCTTGTTACCCTCCATGACAACCTCGGTGCCAGGCTGTGGTGTCTGACTAGAGGTCAAAGGTAACAGCCCATCATATGGTATATTGGGGAACACAATCTGTCCTACAGTGGACCCATCGGGCGCAAACAGACTAGTAACCTGTTTATCCAGGTCATTGGACCCTTGTGAGGACTCAGCCAGATCCTGATTATCTTGGTCATCCGCAGACTGACCATCTACTGGAGAGTCATCCTGCTTGCGCTTGACTTGGCCCTCGAGGGTGCGCTGCAGGACCTTGGCCCCTTGTTGTAGAACTTGTTGTAAATGTTGCTGCTGTTGCTGTTGCTCCCTTTGGTGCTGAGCACTGATCAGCAGTTGAGCCTGTGCCTTTTCTTGAAGTTCTCTCTCAACCTTTTGTAATTCCTGTAAAATCTGTTGTTTGCGCAAGATTTGTTCCTCCTTTGTGGATGTATTGTCTAATTCTTTGTCCATCACATTGTTAATGATAGCCTCTAAGCGCTCTCTTGCTTTCACATCAAGAGTTTCCTCAGGTATCAAATCAGGCAAACTTCCGATCTCCCCATATTGATATTGGGCATTATTTGACGCAACATCAGATGGTGGCAAGGGAACATTGGACTTGTTTGTTTTAACAACAGTTTCACCATTTCCATTATGTGGCCTTTTGCCAATATTTTTCTGTACATTTTTCCAAACCTCTTGGGTTCTGACTGGAATATTGATATCTTTCTCTCCCTGTTTCTTTGTTGTAGCCCCTGAAAGAAAAAACATTGAGCTTATAACATAGTCAATACTATTAGAACAGCGTTCATCTTAAAAGGATAAATGCCGTTATCACTGCATACAGAAAATTGTAATTCATATCATTCAACTATGAATGATAAAATTAATAGCATAAAGATATTTCTATTATGTATCATTATATATGTATACACATTCTGTACCATTGAACAATTTGACCAGATCTTTCTAACACTCCATTTAAAGATTTTGTTATACCTGGTTGTATGTTGGGTGTAAAGTTGGTAGATGGAGTAGAATCAGGATCACTGGGTGGGACAATATTGGCCAGACCATGAACCGGAACACGAGCCTGTCAATAGTCAAGGGTACAATGCACACAGTGATCAAATACAAATTAGTTTTCTCCGGTCAAAACAAAGATGTTTAAAAAAGTAAAAAAGTCTTATCAGCTGATTATTCATCAAAACATCTCCAGGAAATAATGTTCAAAATTCAAAAAATTCTAATGAAGTTAAAGAGGCATGGTGACAATTACTAACAAAAGGACACATGCAACAACTGTTTTCCTAGAAATTGAGTTACTTTACTTATTTAACGTGACTGTTCTATAGTGAATACAAGTTCTGGAACTTTGCAGTAATTACATATGCATTACCTCTGACAGGTGAGGATCAGTAAGCTGGGCAAGGTCAGGTGAGGAGTTCATGAGGACCCTGTTGGGGTATTCCAACAGTAGCTTCACCACCTGGGTATGGCCTCCTTTAGCAGCCTCAATGATCATAGTGGAACCATCCTGAAGTGCAGAATATCACAAAGCTATGAACTCAGCTGCTAATTTTTCAATGTTGTTAGTTTATATACTGATATCCTTGATGAAGATGTGGCTAAAGTCACTATGTATTTTATAATATTTTCCCTATAATCAGTTACATTGACCTAAATCTGCTTTCCTTGAAACTGTTTCACTCAGCGGTAACAAAATACTCCTCTGCAATGTTTTGGTCTAACCCTACCAAAATGAATATGAAATGTCAAGACAATTTGCCAATTTTTGTAAATAGCTAGTTTTTATGCTTAGCCATAATTTTTGGTAATAAGCATCAGATATCTTTTCATATTAAGGTGAGCTTACCTTGAGTTTGTGTGCTGGGTCACCACCATGGGCTAGCATGAGTTCAACTACTGCTAAATGACCACCTGCACAAGCCAGAGACAGCACTGTGTGGTCGTTGGTGGATGTCTGTCTGTTCACATCGGCACCTGTAAAATACATTCAGCTAGTAAACTTCTCTGAATTGAGGAAATTCAACATTTATCAAATAAGAATTATCCCTGAATTAATAAAGATTTATAATATTGATCAGTTGCCTAAGGACACCCCCCACCAATGAATTGTTTTCTGAAACAGTCCCAAAAGGAATTGTACTGATGGGACTTTACCCAACAACTTAATAATATGAATGATAATTCTAAAAAGATTTCCCCTTCCATTATTTTAACAGTAATAGGAAAAATAATCTTTATTTTGTTAGTACTTTCTTCGTATTGATATTAAAGGGTAAGGGGTGTTGTCAGGCAGACAAGCCAGAAAGAGACAATCATATGTAAGTATATAAATTTCTACTGAATGTTTTTAACAAACATGACACAGTTTTAACCGACACCATAACATGTTTATGTATTGCATACCTTTACTGATAAGGAACTGTACTGTACACAGGTGACCTGCCCTAGCAGCCTTCATCAATGGTGTCCTTCCTCCCTCAGACTCATGTTCCTAGGAAACACAGCATAGCTTTACCAGTACATTTTGGTAAAAAAGCAATAGTTTGATAAGAAATCAGCTTTGCATTATCATGACAAATTTTTGATATATTCAATTTTTAAAACAATGTTACCTTCTTCAATTATTAGTTTTAAAGTTAGTGTTACCATATCTTTTGTCAATACAGTGACAATGAAGATATAATGTTACAGTGCAATAGGTATGACTTTTGAAAGTTCTGATTTTAGTTAATCGCGTAAAATAAATGTGTTCCTGATATGTGGTAAAAATTCTACATGCAAATATAGGTCACTGTACAAACATAATTTGTTTAAATGGGGTGTCAGTAATTTGTTTTTAATTGTGTGTCAGTGATACTGTCTGTTTTTTTTAAAGTATGCAGAAATTGACAAAAATGTATTAAAGCTAGAAATATTGATTCTTGAGTGATGCGGTTCAGATTACTTGTCTCACCAGGTCAGCTCCATGCTGGAGTAGAACTTCAGCTACATCAGTGTGACCATTTTCACATGCGTATGTCAGAGCGGTGTCCCCTGTTCCTGTCTGAGCACGTACATTTGCACCTGTTGATGTATAAATTCAGAAATGTTTTAAAGTTTAGCTAATGAAGTTAGGTCATTTGGTATCCATCAAATACATGTATCATGAAAATTAAACAAAAGTCATGTAACTGTTGGTTTTATTCCATTTTCATTAAATTATTGAATTTCATTATCTGCAAATTATTACAGACATTTCCCCCCTCTTTTCCCTTGATGCGCAATTTCCTGTACGTTTTGCTTAAAGTCCAAATGACTGGGAAACTGACCTGCTTTGAGGAGGTACCTAACTAACTCTAGGTGACCCTCCTGGGCAGCTTCCATCAGAGGTGTGCTGCAGCCGAGCTCAATGTCGGCACCTGCCTTAATGAGGAAGTCTGCAACCTCAAGAAATCCCCCACAACAAGCCAAGGTTAAAGCTGTTTCCTGTGTCTCCTCAGTCTGGGCATTTATGTCAGCTCCTACACACAAACAACCATACAATGTACACTATTAATCTATAGGTCAGCTGCTACACACAAACAACCATACAATGTACACTATCAATCTATATTTCAAGTCCAAGAAATTTGAACTACTAATACAGTCGAAGGGCTTATACAGATATTAATAAACGGGTGGGCATGAAGACATTTTATGTGACCCACTTTACAAATGTTAGCAAATATGATAGATCACCAATATATTTAATATAAAAAAATGTGTATATTTCCCATACACAATCATATATTGAATAGTTCTCACATGCAGATATTATTACAACAGTTCCTATTTTAATAGGAAAGGCAAATACTTACCATGAGCCAGAAGAAGTGCCACCATCTCTTCGTGTCCCTCCCGTGCGGCCTCCATGAGTGGTGTGTACCCCTCATCATTAACCTCCTCTAGGTTAGCTCCTCTCTCTATGAGCAGACTAGCAAGGTCTACATGGCCTCCACAGGCAGCCAGGGTCAAGGGTGATTCAAAACTGTCTGCGGGCATGTTCACCTTCAAACCAAATAAATGAGGTTTAAAATCACTTCTAAGCATTTTATATTTTTAAATATAGTAATACACTGAAAAAATACAGTAATACACTGCAAAATGTTCACCATTTTTATGCGATTATCTGTTTTATCAGTGCTAAAAAAAACACGTAATAATTCATGGATAAATCACACATTTATCAATCCATGTTACTACCCAATGGATGTTTTTCTGAGACCTTACTCTCTTTAAAGAGCAATTACGATCAACCAGTTTTCAAGGAGCCAGATGATATCCAAAAATTTTGATAAGCGATTTAAGTAATTTACAATGTACCAACCTGTGCACCACTGTCGAGAAGAAGGCGGGCTACCTCCACATGTCCATCCATGGAAGCCTCCATAAGTGCTGTGTGCATCTCATCTGTCTTGTGTTCCTGGTCAGCTCCAGCCTCTAACAGGAACTTCACCATCTCCAGATGACCTGTCAACAAACAATCACTGCTATTTCAGTAAAGGTGAAGGTTAAGAAATTTAAAAATTAACGTTCAACTAATAACTACACTAGTTTGGAAACAACGTTTTTTTCTTACTTCTCAAAACAACCTGCTAGTGCAGTGACATTTTCTTATCAGTCAATAAACAGTTCAAAAACTAGAGTTTGAAAAATGTTGATGTCAGATTTGTTTTCCTTCATAAATGTTTTTCAAGATTTATTTTTCTTAAATGCAAGTTTATATCTTCTTGAAACTTTTACTGCTACAATAGTAAATCTTTTAGCTTCATTCAAGCTTACCCTTGTAGCAGGCGAGGGTCAGAGCACTCTCCTTGAACTCGTTTGAGTGGGTGTTGATGCCAGCACCAGAGCTGAGAAGTATGCGAGCCACACCAACATGTCCTGCACTGGCAGACTCCATAAGAGGGGTGTGTCCGTTTTCATTATGCTGTTCCACATTTGCACCAGCATCTATCAGAACCTGTACCACGTCCTCGTAGCCACCACAGGCGGCATAGTGTAGAGGTGTGTTACCTGGTGCAAAAACAATAAATCATAATTTTCCTTTTTCAATTAATAATGATGCTTTCTACATCATTAAATCTTTCATTCTATCTAATTATAAAATTGTAATCTTTCAAAACATTTTCTTTTAACAATATCCATTTATATAATTCAATGATTTTATCTCCTACCATACATTTCTAGACCTCAAGGATGATCATCAGATTCTATTCAGACATAGCTTTCTTCTTGTGGCCATAAAAGTACTGAATTGTTTGTTATACATTGAACAGTATTAGTGTTGTTGAATCACTCTTGACTCAGCTTAAATAATCAAATCTGACGGCAAAAACAATTAATTCTTGACCAACAAAATCTTACAGCAAAGGCAGTTTAAGGGCAGTATATTGTCAAAGTGAGGACTAAATATTACAGAGGATCACCTACCAGCTGATGACTGGGCATTGACATCTGCTCCATGGGTGATAAGCAGCTTGACTATGTCTACATATCCCCCACTGGCAGCTTCCATTAGAGGTGTACAATCTCCCTTAATGCCCCGGTCTTCAACATTGGCTTTCATGGCTAACAACACCTGCACATACATCTCATTAATATGAATATAAAATAACATAAGATTATGTTAAACTTGTGCAATATAGCATAACATCATGGCTCACAAACACACAAAAATGTATTAGATAACTGAATTATCCGAGTATTACATCAGAAAGATTTGTTCTTTTAACAAAGAAGCAATACACAGACTATTTACATATATAGTCATTTTTGTTATCTAATCAAGTTGTTTTGATAGGATACCAGAAGCTATACATGAAAAAGAAAATTGCAGATCTTGCACCTCAAAGATTACAATTAAAGAAAGGAAGTTGCAATAAGAATGGGCTTTACCTGTGCAAGTTCATAATATCCCGCTGAACATGCCAGAGACAGAAGACTTTCCCCCTCCTCTGTTGTCTCATGGACACTGCCTCCCTCGTGAAGCAGTTTACGAACGGTGGGTACATCTCCATCACTACAGGCCTCTGCTAACGACCTTGAGCTAGTGACAGAGTAAAATGTTTAAGTAACTATATATAACATTTTCCACAATTTGACTTTTACACCAGAAAAGTCGTAGACTTAATCCGTTTTACTCATGTCTGTCCAACCTTGAAAGGACTTGTGTAAATACAATATATTAGACCAAGAAGTCTTAAGCAATCAGAAAACTATGACCATTATTAAATGTTACTTGTTGACTCTTTAATGAAGGCAGTGATGCTTTATTAGATAATTAACTATCAGCAATTTGAATCCAACCCCTCCCAAATTCAATTTTTCTCAAAAAAAACATAATAACAAACTTTTGCTAGCTCAGTAGGTGCTTTAGACACTGTCAAATCAGATACTTAAAAATGTTAATGCTAATATCTGTCAATAGGTCTACTGCGACTCGCATCTGTATTGTGTAGTTGACACAAGACGTCATGATTTCACTTCAACTAAAATGCCAGGAATGTATTGTTGTGGATCAAACTTAGTAACTACAGCAAAACACTTCTCTTGGTGAATTATTTATGGAGTTAAAAGATGGGTCTCGCATAGGTTGATTACTATTGAGGGTTAATTTTTGCATTCAATGATAAGCTAACAAAAAACAGTTGAAACTAACATTTTAAAATTTAAGCTAAATGTCCGGTCTTATCCTAAGAATACAAACTATAAATCTTATTGTCAATAATGCCATAATCAGAGCATTTTTGGCAAGATGATATAAATTTACTTGAACATAGTGGTCATCTTGAATCTAACTCACCCCTCGATGACCCCTAGTTGGCCTTGTTGTTCTGCTCTCATTCTATGAAGTGCTTGTGCTGCTTCGTCCAGAGCGCAGCTGACTGATGATGTGAGTTTCCTTAAGACTTCTGGATCAGTAAGAGCCTTTCCATCTGCAGTGGAAAGCTTTCCAATACCTAATGCGCCAAAAAAGAACCAAAGCAGACACAGAGCTGAAAAATGGTTCTTGCTTCACAACAAAATCAAATGCTGACACTTAAAGAGTTCTTCTTACATTACTTTTTGTTTGGTTCTAATTTCATAATCACATTTAATATCTACTCAGTTACCAATTCTGTTATAGTAATGAATAGATCGGTTTGAAATTCTCTACATAAATATTTAGATTTTTCTTCATTACAAACAAAAGCAGACACCACACTTACTCACGGACGCTAAACATGAAGATAAATAGCTGCTGAATACAATGCCATAAAAGCCATGCTGCCTTACCTGCAGCCTCTAATAGAGCCTCCAGGCGCGCGTGCGTCTCTGGGTCTATAGATGGCAGATTGGAAGCTTCCATGCCCTCAGTTGGCAGCAGGAAAGTAGAAGGCTCCAGGTCTTGGTCATCAACATCATCCTCGATGTCCTGTTCTGCGAGGTAGGATGCCACCTGTGGTCACAAGAGATCATATCATTGATCTGGTTTAGCTCTAAAATGATTACTTAAAATAGCCCTGGCCTGTGTATCTGAAACTCAAATATCTGAGCGAGTTATTGACGAAAGATTCTCTGATCATTTGATACACTGCCTTATACTAGTTATATCATATAATTACCACCAACAATGTTCTGAACACTGCAAAACTTAAGTTACTATTTAAATTCAATTGTATGATACAACTTAAGGGCTATTTATAAGGGAGTATTCAATATACATGTCTACTGAAACACTTTAGTTGGGTACTATTAACATTTCACTGGACATAAATGTAACTAAACAACCTAAATCTTTTGTCCTTAATATGTACAGGATAATGCAAAATTTTGGTAAAGACATAACAAAAAATCAGGTTTTAAATATCAATACAGGTTTTTTCACATATATTCTTATTACATAGTCATGCATCCCATCCTATTCACAACTATTAAAAGAAACATCATGAATTACCGTAAACTATTGTCAAATTACTCTTTTTGTATTACAAGGTAATGGTTTAAAGTTTTCATTTGTTGCAAAGACTGAAAACATACCATGGTAGATGACTAGCTATAGATGTCCATGTGTTGAATGTGTCATTGAATTACTAGTAAATAATTCTTTTCCTTTTCATCATTATTAATGCTTCCAGAAATTAACGAAAGCAAGTCATATGTATTATATAATGTACCACCTCACTCCAACCAGATCACAGCTAGCAGTTTGGCTGACCAGCCATAGATATACAGTTTACTAAAAGGATTCCTACTAATGAACATAGTAAATTATAATGCTCTCCTATGTGGAACAGTGGTACTACATTATGTACTACCAACGAAACTAGAACAAACTCTGACCACCAACCAATGATATATATGCACAGTATTAATGGTTCATAGTAAATCAAACAATTTGTAACCTTAAAGTTAAAGCCATTTCATTAATCAGCACTTCCTACTGGGCTGGATCAATACCAGAGATGGTGAAGTTTACTACGCTATAGCTAATAACCTACCACACAAGTGCATGCAGAGCTGTGAAGGTTGTAAACATAAAACACAAAACTCAATATCCTAGCTTCCCTTTGTGGGAGCATGTCTACTCTACCTGCTATCCGACTAAGACTGATGCTGTCATGTATCACCAGACAGGTGCGAAAAAAGTCTTAAAGATTGCAATTATTAGTAAGATATCACTCAGAATCAGAGTCAATAAACATAACATCTTGGGGAAACAGAAATACTCAATGGGAATGTTTGAAGCATCTCTATAGCTGACAAATTTAAGTGACCCAGCTATAACTGTAGTAAACATCCAAATCTAAGTATAATAAAATGCTCCTCAGGTCTACATTTACTGATAATACACAACTGCTAAACAGGTCAGCTCAGTGTACCCAAGAGCGACAACAAAGAGACCACGAGGAGTCGACATTGATACTGTGATATTTAATATCCCCAAGAAGCAGCTATCCTTAATACCCCAAAAAATGAGGTACTACTACATGTCATTTTGTGAAAATAGGTTTATGCACTCAAATAAAAACTTGGGTTTATGTAACAGTATCAGAGCCTTCAGTTAACCCTTGACATTTAACAAATTCAGAAGTCAAATAACAGTTGTTTTTTTCTGAAATTTTTGGAGTCAAAATGTCAAACAGACATGTCCTTTCAAACCCAAAAGTCAACGCTCATATTGGTGTGCCAAAATCATAGTATCAAGGGTCTAATGAAGCCCACAACATATCTGAATCAAGGCATACATTATTTGAAAGGCCTTTTAAAAATCTAGAATTACATCAGTTGTTTCGGGTTTTGTAATTTTGTATTTCATCATAATAATATTGGCAAGTTGAAGATGAAGTGATTTTAACCTAAATTTCATATAGAGTAATCATCAGCATTCTAAAAGATCTTGGGTCAGGGAGGCTAGGTGAGCTGATGGCACACAGTGGCCAACATATACATTAAGGCTCAATACTCAAATAAGGAAAACACAATTTAAAAATAAACCATTTCACTTCATTTCTGCTTGTTTTCAGCTTGTATATTTTTTGCACTTTTGTTAAGCATGTCTCATTCCTACTGAACATACCAGGTTATGTAAGTAAGGGCCAGGATGTCAGTCTGGAACCAATCAAAATATTAAGAGCCTTCAATTCTGTTATGAGAGAATCTAATGGTACAGAGAAAATGTATGTATATCAGGAGTGAAACCTTTGGATTTCAAAGATGACTATTTGCATGAAACATTACTCAAAACATGATTCATGTGACAATTAAAGTGACACATGTTTATGATCACAAAGATATCAAAAATTACTTTAGTTCTTTGATCAACATTTTAAAGTGATCCTTTATTGGTCTATACGATGTGCTAGCCTACGAATGACAGCTTTAGACAGCATAGACCAAATAAAATAATATGTGTGTTTCCGGTTCCCCGACCTACCTGGAAAAAAAGTGCCCGACCTGAAACGTTTTTTTCGCCAATTTTTGTTTGACTTAAATTTTTCCGGAATGTGTCTTATTTGTTATTAGTTTTTACTTGGTACGCCGTCAATAAAGCGCTTGACACACATGTATTGTGAGTGTCAAACGTCTTCGTGATTTGACATTGACAGCAACATGGCAGCCATCGGAACAGAAAGTTCCATTTTGGCCATCAAATTAGCGAAATGCGATCATATTGCGGAAACGAAGCACCTTGCGTCGTTTCCAAACAAGACCCCGCTTTTGGATGTTTATGGGACATACCACCCAACAGACCTAAAAGGGTATACAACTGCCATAAAGTGTTCCGCAAACACTGAATTGTTTGATGTTGATGGAAATTTAAACATCGGAGATATCGCCAACGGTTTTGGTGTGCGAGTACTGCTTTTTTTATGCTCAAAACAGATTGTTTCTTTCCTTGATTTAATTGTGCAATCCTCAGAAAAAGCCACAGTAAAAGCTGTCGATGCCTTTCAAGTATTGATGGCGAAAGGAAGAACCCTTCCCCAAAAGAGAAAGTCAATCGGTTGTATAAGATTTGAAAAAGAAATAAAATGTTTTGATAAAATAAAATGTTTTGCCTACCTACCTACCTGGATTCAAATTTCGAGGGAATAGGAAACACACATATTATTTTATTTGGCCTTACTTATATTTATGATGCAGTAAAATGTTTGTTATATTCTGTTGATGTGTTTTTCAAAATTATTGACTGACTTCGTAATTTTGGTCACCCATGGTTATCGTGCATGGTTTTTCTAATCACTGCAGTTTGCTCATCTATTTGTTAAGTGTACATTCACATAAACATTGCCTCAGTATCAAAAAGTGTTGAATGATAACAGATATGTTGATACATAACGTATGTAAAATTATAAACATGTTTACATTTTATATATATAATATACTAATAAAACATCATATCAAAAGATGAGTGATTTCGTGTGGAGCACCAAGTGTTACCCATATCATGTCTGTACATCCGACTGTTTTGTGTGTGTTTAAGTCTGTTATAACTCAATGTTGCAGCGAGTACGTGTAACTTTATTTAAGTTTTTGTGTTTAGGTCAGTAATAGACTAACTACAGCAGCTACTGTACATATGTAGCATCATGTAAATTCACACACAAACTCCACTTTGACTACAGCAGGTTGCATCCTTTGTATCCTTGACCTCGCTTTGGTTTTTAAACATGGGTGCTGGGCATCCACACCTTAGACACAATTAGAGTTCAGGAAAAAGTAAAACACTCATGCTGAAGTCTGCTCACTTACGATCTATTTTACTGTTCTCCAAAAGTTGTATTGTTGTTGATAAAAGCTTCTCAAATAGCTAACTTATTTCAAGCATTAAAATATGATGGCCAAAAACAATGCAGCAAAGGTAGGTCAGCAGATGTCTGGCATTTCACTGAATACAAAGCTACGGTCTGTACTTCTGTGTTCGTATTTCCTATTTCAGTGAAAATGTTGATCATCTATGAAAATCAAAATGTAGATTGAAGCCTTGATAATTAACAGACATCATTGATTATGATTAGACGAATTACAAGCTGGTAATTGTGATCTTTTGTTCACGCTTCACACGTACAGGTAGTTCACATCCCCAAAGGTAAATCTTCCTGCAGGACAGAGTTCGTTGATCAGGGTGTCAATCGTAGGGAACAATAAATACCTAGTCTTATGAGGGTAAGTCCAATTGGAAAAGGGAGAAGAGGTTATCAACTAGTAAGAACTTGATGTACCAGTCATATATGCATGTAATGGTCAAATGCATGCGTAATGGTAAAAAGGTGACACGTAGCGACTAAAAATTCATGTGTAACAGAACTGTTACGATAACACTAAAACAGCCTGGGGAGAACACTGAATTGGGATGGGAATTTTCAGGAATAAACTGATCGTTTTTGAAAATAGGCGAATATATGAAATATCCTGGGAATGGGGCCCATCATCTGCCTCAAAAAGTCTTACAAAGACCTGACTTGCAAACCAAGAGTTTTGTATAAATGCCTGCCATCATCAAATAACATCGCTAACTCACATTTAATTGCAATGCATGAATGGGGAATTTTTCAATTGTGTTAAAAGAGTCACAAATAACTTATGCAGTTATCTGGTTTTACAAAACAGACCTTATAAAAATGCCCTATTATTAAATCTGCTAGCCCCTGGTTCACTTCAACTTACTGAAGTGCAACAAAAACAACATATCATCCTTGAAAGTAATCAATATGAAAATCATTACACGGCAAAAACTGCTTAGAAATATAATTAGGTTTAAATTCACTTCTCATCTATGTAATTTAGATATGACAGAAGTGGTAACTTCAGTTGTAATTGTATCATTCGTCATTCGCAAGTATGATCGTGTTGTCTTGCACCGATTGTTAAGGTTTTTAAGGTCACTAAGGAAAAACATGTGCAACATATCTATAAATGCATAAATTAACAATTTGGATTATATTTAAATCATACAGCTCTTTAGCAGACAAAGATATTTCTGAACGCATAAAGTTCAGGTTTAGTTACTATTCTTTAAATGAACATAACATATTGTGTATTTTCTAACATATCATTTTTAAATGTGATCATCTTTTTCAATAATTCAATAAAGATACGATTCTTAATAACTTACAGAACACAATGCTACATTGAATATTGGACATTTTGGAAACGATAACAAAAATACTCTTCAAAATTACACTCTTAAGCAATACAGAAATTATCAGTTTGGGTGCCAACATGTTGGAAGCAGGAGAGAAAATAATTTTCTGCATGTAACAATGAAATTCGAACAACTTGTTGAATGTGTACGTCTGTTTCATGCAAACTAAACATGACATTTCATATTCAGACTTGTCAGTCACCAATCCAATGCAATCTACAAACAAACGATTGAATAATGATGAGGTAACATCAGAAAAACAGGGAACTTTCATGATTGTGGAGGAAAGTCTGAAACATGCAGATCTCCAGACACTGGAAATGCTTGTGGTTATATAATAAGGAACTTGAATGTCTACAGAATTTTTATTTCAACAGACATCATGTCAGTAGTAATGATGAATACAAGCCTACTTTCTTATCACAATGACAACTTATGGTCAAAATAGCACCATCAGAGTATCCTTGATTTAGTTATTTGATGACATATTGCAAGAATGAGATATTCCAGAATATGCAAATGGCAGAACTGAGAGAAAATCAATGGGTCACATGCTCAAGAGATGTAAGATGGCTATGAAAAGTGAAGATTCTAGTCAACACATTGCTGCACAAAATTCTTATAACACAATTATTCATACTCACGTCTGATATTTCATCGTCATCGCTTGTAGATATATCGGGTCCAAACGTCGATTGTGATGTCGGCAACGGCTGAGTTTCGTCCAATGGCAATGGTGATGGATACGACGGCCCTGTAGGACTACCTTGCTCAATTTCTACAGTTCTTATTTCTTTGTTTGAGTCATGGTCCTCATCTTGTGTGACATTCTGCATTATTGCAAATAACTTTACCTTTATCGTTTATTTTGGATTCTTCAGTTTCACTTGTCAGATGGCATTTATTCTTTTTTCATCACCTCATGCTAAGTTGCCACCTTGACCGCCATTACAAATGTTCCATTGCAAAGCCCCGGATGACCATATGTGCGCAGGAGCAGACAACTTCTTGGTTGTTAAAAAAATAGGATTTGCTCGGTTTGTGAATATGATTATCATTATTTACATGAAACTGGAATTAAATTTTGCTTTCTGTAATTTTAGCCAAGAAATGAACATGTCAAGGAAATCGCAAAAAAAAAATAAAAAAATGTAAATAGTATCAAGCATTGATATTATCGCATAAAGAGTACTAACGCGACATCAATATATTCCTGAACACACCACAAAGGAATAAAACAGGACTGACTCACTGCATGAGTGATGCCTCTTGCTAGATACTGGATTATCTTAGGATACTCCGACAGGGACTCAGAGCATACAGAATTGCGATTTCTCATTTATAAGAAAACGAATATATAACTTATGTAAAAAAAAAAATCTTCAGTAATATCATCCTCTAGGGTAGGCCTAAGTTTACTTATTTGTCCGTGAGATCTACCAGTTCGTATTTTTTCATAAAATTATTTTTGATAATGTTTTACAATTTATAGACCTGCTTTGTCAATTATGATGACCGTTGTGCATTTTTTCTGGGATTTAGAATAAACTTGAAAATACAAGGTACCTTACAAAAACGAGATGTAAAACTTTTATGAGCGGTCTTGAATATGCCCCAATAGATGGCACCCAGTTTGAACTTACTACTACAGGCCGCCTAAATGTGAATATTTTAATATATATAAAAGCAGTTCTCATGAAGAGTTTGATATATTTCATTAATATTCTTAAAGTTTAGCATCCAAAAATATTTCCGTTGTGTTTTTGCATGTACGTAATGGAGTCAAAAGTATGCTAAACGTGTATGTAATATAGAACACCTATCTTTTTCTACCGGTTATTTCCCTTACAACACATACTGTCATCACACATCAGATACACTTGTTGATTTTTTTATTTAAACATTTTTTATTTGTCATTCAACAAAAAGGATAAGGCACATGTTATCTCAACTAAGAAACGCCCCCTCCAATACATTTGATTATATTGATTACATGACAACAACAACAAATATATTTATATTATATATATATATGAACAAAGAAGGGAGGAAGGGAAAAGGGAAGAAAAAGAAATTTAGAAGAATAAGAAAGAGAGATGATAGGACAATACTACTGACCTTAAAATCTGTTAATGTTTTTAATGTAGGTTTGGACTATATGGAAGATATTTCATTGTCTTCATCTGACAAGTTTGGAGAACCGTACATAATAACATTTAGAGAAATATTACAATAACGTGAGATATCATCAATCAAAATGTGTCTTTGTCTGATATACAGCATACAATCAAAAATTAATGGACTGCAANTACAATAACGTGAGATATCATCAATCAAAATGTGTCTTTGTCTGATCATAATCATAATTTAAACTACTACATGAATGTCGCAATCGTGTACGTAAAATATTTAGTTTTCGATTTTCTACATGAAAAAAAATAGGCAACAAGTAACCTTGGTTACGCTGAATCGATGATTTAAAAATGTTTACGGATGGCTGCTCTCTGACAGTATTTGGTAAATCGTTCCATAGTCTTATAGAAGAAGGAATAAAGGATTGGAATGCACTAGACAGTCGGAAATTGGGAACAGTGTAGTTTTCAGTATTTCTCAAGTTGTAGCTATTGCGTTCGCACACTTTAGGAGGAAGCATGTTAATTAAATAAGAAGGTGTTTCAATGGTCATCAACATTAAACACGTCTGTTCATTCCTATGTTCCACTGTGTATCACACCAAAATACAGGTTAATAAAATTATCGCATATACACACGTAAATCGATAGAATTAGTTCGATTTTCGATCTAATTGAATTATTAAAGATATTCCCTGTATGAAAGAAGCATGCAAAACACTTGAAACGGGTACCGTGGACTTGAGACTTACATACGTCTCAATATTAAACCGAACAGTCCCTAGAAACAATTTAGTTATCTTAATTCCTCTACATTTCGAAACGGTTCTTATAAAATATCCCCTTTGTCTGAAAGAAAAGAAAACATTGCTCCCTCGGGTGAATTCGAACCATAATTTTGATTTCTCTGTTACTGCTATATTTTGACCTAAATTTGGGTGTTCAGAGTATTGCATACATTTTAAGGGTTTATATCATTTTCCGGTCAAATGCCACCCAAATAATGGTAATATTGGGCTGGCATTTTTACCGAACCCATCTGTAGTTGTGGCAATTTTACCGAAAATTAATCGAAACCCCCAAAATGTGTAAAATTACTCTGAACATCCAAATATATATAGCTGTAACAAATGATCAGGCCCCTGACGTGTTGGCCTGGTTTGCAACTTACCAATATGATTAAAAACGGTATTCGATACCAAGAAACGCTCACGTGGAGTGTTGTTGTCGCTCTACAGAACGGGTGTTTAAAAGAAAAGCTGGGATGTCATGGATTTTGATGGCTATAAGTTGACCCGTTGGGTGAAATATGATAAATCGTTGTTAACAACAAAACATTTGACAGAATTCGCTCAATTCCGTTATAGGCTATACTGGCTGTTTGGCGCTATATTCTGACAACCTTGACAGAACTTCGACTCTCCTGTGGCTGATAGAATTGACATCTTATCATTCCTTTGTAGGTATCTAGAGAAAGCTTGAGATACTTGTTTGGTATTAGGCAGATATAGGTCTTTCAATATTTCCAGCACCAAACTTAAAGCATTAACGAAAATCAGTGATCAAATTTGTTTTAAAAGGTGAAATAAGGCGTTGTTGAAGTGCTTCGCTTAGTTCTTCGCCACCTTGGGCCTTTTCCTGTCACGTAAGTAAACATGCTCAGGTATGTCTCCGTACGTAGACACCGACCGGGTGTTGATCTCCGGCTCTAACCGCGATGTTTTGATTTCCTTGTCCTCTAGATATAGGCAAATGACCTGGTCATAGGTCTCACAGGTACCTCACACTAGGCACCGACCCATTCGGACATGTTTATGTCACGTCATCTTAACATTTAAGACCCAAAGAGAGATAGAAAAAGTTTGAGAAATCTTAAATCTAATGAAGATATCTTAACGTGAAACAGATTTCTTAAATGAATTAAAGATATTTCTATTTCCCAATAAAAATATCAACTTTAAACTGCTTTTAAGATATTTTAATTTACTGAAGATATTTCATTACTAACAAATACATTTAAATATAACTGTTTCATTTAAAAAAATGGAGGTGTTGCATGGACGGTTAAATTCGGATCACAATAAATTTTGAATGTTTTAATGTAAAACAACTATTTTGAACAAATTACTTTACAACTAGTGTTACTGCAGCGCCCCCTATCCAGATGTTCAATAATGCCAAAAAGGCCTGTTAGCATTGGCCATACGTGGTATCATGTTTTTCGTTATAACCATTTTCATGTAAATCTGCTTCTAAAATGACATTTAAATATCTGGTTTTTTTTGTTAATGCAACAGAAAATTAAACTCAGGTTCCATCAATTCTTCGTACAGAATTTTCTTTAACATTTTATCTTACTAGCGTATAAGACTTATGCTGATATTCACTGGATAGGCTAAGTTTTTGGAACTTTATTTCCGCTACCTCCTTGCCTTTTTGTTTTGTTTTCGATTTTTTTTTTACTAAATATCTGTGTGCTGAAAGCCTGAATCACTCCTGCCGTATGATCATAAAAAGAATTGATCCAGAGACGTAGATACTCGCTTTTTGCGTCTTTGATCGATCAAATGATACAAATATGCTCAAAAACAGTTAACAGTTCCTATTTCTGTACATGAAAAGTGACTATCGTGCCACTTTTTTTGTAAATTTTCAATGAAAATGCATCAATATCGATTCATATTTAAATCCTTTATGAACTCGATTTAGTTTCAGAAAGATGTCTTCAAAATGTGTTACACAGTACGCATATTCGATGTACTGCATGTTTTATAGCATGAAACCCCACAATAACGGCAGGACACACTTTGTAAATAATAATACTAGATATAACTCTTCTTTATTTATTAATGATTACATCACAATCTATTTATTGTTGTACACATGACCCAGCATGACTAAGTAATCCTCACATCGTAAACAAAAGGCCATTAGACCCGGACAGTGATCACTGTGTAGGACTGACACCGGATATAGCTAGTACCCAAGCGGGCATGGACGCTATAGGTGATATTGATGATAAAGTTTCTTTTCCGGAAAAGTGATATTAATACAACCATGTATACGTATTCACAGCGAAAATAGTACACATAGAAATAAGCGACAATAATATGTTTGGTCATGGCCATTTGGTTTGGTTTAGTATTGTTTAACGTCCTATATTAACAGCTATGGTCATTTAAAGACGGCCTCCCATGTGTGCAAGATGCATGCATGTAGTGTATGCGTGTGTAATTTGGGAGGCTGCGATAAGTTCGTGTTTGTCTCCTTGTTATAGTGCGGAACTGATGCCGACTTTATAGTGCCACCTCACTGAAACATACTGCCAAAGATACCCAGCAGGACAATCCACCCGGTCACATTATACTGACAATGGGTGAACCAGTCGTCCCACTCCTAAATTGCTGAGTGTTAAGCATGAGTAGAAACTATCATTTTTACAGACTCTGGTAGGACAGAACCCAAAGCCTTCCTCACAGGGGCAAACGCTCAATTAAAGGCCAAAAATGAAGCATTGTCAAGGGAGACATTAGGAAGAAGAAAGTCAAATTTAGTCGCCTCTTACGATCATGCAATTATTACGCCCTACCTGCATGGCAAACATGCACAGTAATGTAGTAAGAATTCGCAAGAAAATAAACAAAGCCTATATCAGTCTTCTTCATCATACTGGTTATGGAATTATTATGGAATATTGAATTCCAATTATCTTCTTAACCTATGATTCTTGAAAAAATAGTTCCAAATTGTTGAACAACTTTGACCAGGAAAAGATGTGAAGGTAATCATACGTATCAGCTACTTTCTAAATCAGAGCACTCTGCTTTAAACCTGTGACCTTGGATATAGGTCATATCCTCGCTACACACCGTTTAAAATGCCATGACCCTAAGACGCAAGGTTCTTTAAAAGACACTGTTTGAAGCTTTTAACATATTTGACCCTTGTGACACTGAAAGACGTAACGTTGACCTTAAGTTCTAAAATAATATTTATTTGGAAAAGATCTCGGGTCGTTTCATGAAACATCAAGGGCAAGCAGTGTGACGCATCCTAAAACGAGGTCACTGTTTATTCAATTTAACCTTGATTTCTCAGCCGCTGTTAAATAATTGATATTGAATTTGTATAAAGGTATAAAGGCAGTGTGTCGCACCCTAAAATATTCACCGGAACCTGTTTCACGGATGGACATCATATTTTATAAGGTTGCTTAATGGAAGGTGATGTATCGCTTCCTAGAATGAGGTCGTTGTAATCTGATTATGGCATTTGACTTTAAATACTGGTGCCGGTTTCCCAAGCATATCTCAGCTGCTGTTTCATGAATGGACATCAACGGTACATCATGAAAGCATGGGGTCCTGCATCCTAAAGCTAGGTCACTGTGACCTCAATTTCACCTTTCACCTTGACATCTATAGTACTAAATTAATGGTTTAAAGAACAGATCTTAGCTGCTGTTTAAAAGGTTCATCATGAGAAGGCAGTGTGCCATCATGAAGGGTCCTGTCGAGTTCATGTAAACAAGTACCATGTACATAATACACACATAAAGTCAGCTAGATGATTCTATTCCGCTCAATTTGCAGAAGAATTCCCATGAGGGTAACAATAAAAAGACAAACCAGTATATTTGTTCTGATAATATGGATACTTTTTGATGTTTTCAAATACTCTTAAAGTACAGTTGCAAAATATATGCTGAACAAATAAATCAATGACTGAAGGATTAAAATACACATGTATAGCAACATTGAAGTTAGCGAGTTCCTGTCATTGGCGAAGCCTTTCAACTACAACATTTAAATATGTTACATTAAATATATAACTATATTACCAGGTAACCAAATTCCTACAGGTTTGACCCAAAATATGATCTATTTAAATAAAATTACCGATTAAATTATAGATAAGTCATCTTCAAAGTAGATTTTATTCACAATATTAGAGTTACCTCCCTTACTTTATAATTTTTATCCAACAGTCACATTTACATTCCACTCAAATTCACCTTCTTTGTATAGCACAACTCTTGACAAAGTTTCATAATAATTCAGTCATATGTGAATATATTGTGCGGAGTGAAGGATGTTAATTTTGTTTGCTCAAATTTAAGCATGCTGTCTTTGCACATTATATATGTATTCAAAATTATACCAAAAGAGAAAAATATTATAAATCAAATTGACAATATATAAGTTATTACGTGGAAGCACAAATAGCACAAACAGTATGACCACTCAAGGTCACTAGAGAATGCAGAGTCCTAACAATGTTTGATGTGAATGAATTACAGATGAATAAATTAAAAAACAAAACACAAATACTTTAAATTTCATAATTTTAATAACTTTTTTATGTTCTATATTGTGTACAGTCATCTGTCACAATAAAACAGCGCTAGATGTCGACCAAATTGAAGGAACGACCTCTACCATAACATTGCATACAGACAACCAATCACAATTCTTCGTACCTCATGATCTTGTAAATAATACTTTAAAAAACGTAGTCCAGCAGAATGTACTAAATTATAATACAATGCAGAAAAAGGGGTATATAGCAAATATTATAACTGTTGCTTTCCTTATATTAAGTTATAGTATCAAAATTATAACAATAGATATGACTTAAAACACTAAGGGACCTAATTAAAGGATGAAATTAACAAAGTACTGAAACTCGACATAAACTAAGAGGGACATGTTAACAAAATTGAATCTAGCAATCAAATTATAACAGGTTTGCAGACAGACATCAAATAGATGTCTAGCTGGAAAACAAAATTGCATGTGCATTAGATATCAAATAATGCCCTTGTATGTTATAACACTGTCATCTTTTCATCTGCAATCAAAGTCACCCTTTTAAAATATTAATACCTTCACAGATTTTAAAACACAAGGGATTTACATTTTCAGTATTGTAAGTGGTTTATGCAACTATTGAGTTGGTTGTGTATGTATTTGTCCTACATTCCGATATCAGCAATGTAGTAAACTAGTCTAAAAACCTCTCACAAAATGTTAAGAAGGCTCAAGGAAGGCATTACCCGAGACAACCAACTACTGAACTAAAAAAGCTAATTCATTTACTACAAATCATGCAGTATGATAATGTGCACCATTTTCAGCCGCGTTAACATTCAATGCTATCACATGCCTAAGATAGTAGGCTCAAAATATAAAACAGTTCTTTTTCATTATTATAAAGGAAGAAAACAAAATTAACAGTCTTCAATGACTTCTTAAAAAATGTCCTGACAAAAAGTTTTTTCAGTACGATGAAACCTGGAGTTGTTCATCACATCCGGAGGTTACCCCAATGCTGCCGTTACTTCCTGTCAATGGTGTCAAGATGGCACCCACCTTAACTCTCTCATAGTCCCTGACAAACCATGTAAAAAGGAACAATCATTCTGTATAAAAAAGGATTTCATATATACTCAGGGAATGGGTATTTAAAGTACTGCCATCTTGTATACACATTATCATCCACTAATCTCTTCACATCACTCACGGGTGGAACTTGCAGAAACCCCTTGATGCATGGTTACATTTTTTAAGAGTTCTCTATTTCCCCAGATCTGCTACAAAGTTGGTAATTAGTTAATATAACAATATAACCAGAACTTCAAAGGAATAAAAAAAAACCGCTGCACTTGACATAACATGGACTACATGCTTGCACAGATCTTCATAGGAATCTGGCAATCAACAGTGTCATGTGGGGTCTAAAGCATCGACATGGTGGCAGTTCTGCATACAAATGACAAGGAATGGACAAACTGCTTTGTACAGAAACAAAACATCCTCTGATTTGTAGCCTGGTTTCAATGATGATAGTTCCCAATTTTGTGTTCAACACAATCTTCATAAAAGGAGGTATGAACATCAAATTTGGAAAAGCTGTCTAGAAAATTAAAATAATGTTCAGTACGAAAGAGCACTTCCCAACTGTTTTAGTTCCCGTGGACACCACCAATGGAAGCTAACTGAAAGGCATTCTGGGCGGTGAATTCAAATATCCATCTCAAACTGAGGCCCATCTTCATGTTCTGAAAATTGTTAAAATAATTTATATTAATACGTTTTTTAATATATGTTACAATACATTGTATTGTGTAAAAGATTTTTATAAGGAGGTCCTGCTCAAGGATATTAATATCCTTGTTGCCAAGCATTACTTTTGGGTTAAGGTAAGTTGTACAAGTTTATAAAACTTGACCTAAATAAGAGTGTGTAGGTATGTAGAACTCCACTAGAAACTGTACGAGGCTGCATTTTATCAGTGGAAGAGAAAATTTTCAATAATCATTAAATTTGTTACATCAACCTTTAAGCACGATATGTCGTACTACGTTCCTGTTTGAAACATCAAAATAGGGGTTATTCTTCATCACTCATATGGTTTATAAGTATATATATTTACTTCTTCCTTGTAATTACAAAATATAACAAGCTAGACCATACAGACAGCATCAATGCTTGACAGTCTTCACATGTTCTTTCTCGAATCAGAGTCACGAAAACAAACACTCCCAAGACCTCAATCCGAGTTGCTGAAACGCTCAAACCCAGTACACAAAATTTCACCACCAGAGATAAACATTTTGTTTGGAGAAGAGTATTAAAAGACTTATTTAACCCACAGGTGAGTGTCAAGAGATTCTACTTTCTATTTACAATAACGAAACTATATAGCGGAAGCATGCAAGACTGAATTATGTACACGCAACCGGAACGGAAGTGGGTCCGTCATTTTGTTCTTTGGACAGGATCAATAAGCTGCTTGGCACTCACCAGGAGCAGCTTAAGAAAACTCATAAGCCATGAAGTGAAATCATTGTTCAGTGTCTTACCAGCTTTTTCACCTGTTGGTTTTTGTTTTTGATTTTCATCTGTGACATTGCCATTTTCAAGTGGCATATCAACAGTGCCTGGTGCTGTTACTCCTGGAATTTTGGCCATATTTGGTGGAGGACTCTTTGTCAATGGTGAGTTTCGACACTGCAGCAAGAATGAACGTTCGTAGAAAATCTTTGAACCTGTAAATAAGAATTAAAAAAAACCCAGTTTAATTGATATCTGAATGGATCAGCTGATTGAATAAATGTTGAAAACCTACATGACTGATGAGTTATTTGACACTCATTATATACATACTCTATAAATAAACAAATTCAATGTATAACCCCCAGCCATATATCCATCCAATCTGGTAGAATAATCACTGTAATTCACATGTGATAATAAACAAAATGACAGGACACTTGAAATGAATGATTGGCCAAAAGTCTTGTTTCATCTTTCCCTAGCTACTTTAATATCATAGTTTCTAGTGCATATAAAATAATAAATGGGCAATTTTAAACAACTCACTATAAATTCTGCAACATTGAAGTCAGATTTATATAGATAAACAAATATTTGACATCATCATGACCTCGCTAGCCTTCATTGACCCAGGTAAACTTAGCATGATGTAAATATCATCTACGTCATGAAGGTGAAGGTCGATTACAACATACGGGAAGTTTTTATGTAAATATTAGGGCAAATTAAAAATAGAAAGCTATTGTCTATGATGTCAATCTCTTATCTTCACCAAAAAAGGTCAGCGCAAGGATGACGCGATCATTTATGACACATGCATGTGTTATTGTTTGGTAAATGTTGCATTTGTTGTGCGCAGTCGAAAACTGTCGACCACATGGTCCACTCTCAAGGCAAAAACAATATGGTGGAAAACCTCACACACATTTCCTGTAACCTTGGCATCGTATTCGCTGCACTTGACTACCACTAACTTATACGCAGTTGTGATTTGGACATTTTCCAAATGGAATAGAGGCATCAATGAGAGGAAAAATTAGATTCCAAACAAATGTCACATGGTCCACATACGTCGCCATATTGGATTCTGCATGCCTTTGCATTTGTTTACGTTTACATATTAAAGTCAAAAGATGTGCAATTTCAACGATATGCACATGAGGTCAAAACATCCGCCAATTCTAGGCAACGTATAAAGTACCAAGTCCTCATATGCATCAAAATAAAAGTATGCTTACCGCCAGGGGTTGTAGAAAATATGGATCCTCCAGGGGTCGTACTGTAATCATGGGGTAACTGCGAAATATCGTTCAAAACTATACGTCTGCTTGGAATTTCTCGTCCTTTAAGTAACTGCTGTGGCGAACCTGACATTGACATTCTTGTTTATACGTAAATAGTTGGCTTTCTATGCCTTAGTTCCGTTTCCCTGCTCTTTCCTTTTTCTCTCGTATACTGGCCTTGTGTTCTCGCTGATCTCACCTCTCTCCACAACAGAACTCGATCACATGGTCGGGGTCATGACCCACGAATACACCAATCGCTAATTTCCGTTAACTGTCATTTTGTGACCACTATATAAACTAACTTTAGTTACTGATATCTATATATTCTTTGTTATTTTACTAAATTATATTTATAAATACACAGATATGGGGCAAAGAAGTAATTCCAACAGTGAATACACATAAATATATATTAAAAAACAAATTAGTGTTAAGTTGTGATAAGTTTCATATATAAATGACGCATTGATCTATGCAAAGCTATATGTATTTGAACACATTATCATTACATTAGGTAAATTAGTAGAGGTTCATTTTCTTCGTGAAGTTCAATAAAAAGTTATAAGTAGCTAAATTCAATGGGACCTAATACTGAAAAAATGTAATTCGGGATGCAGGAAAACGCGGGATTATAGGTGTCTCATTTTCAAAATGTTGTCCGACTTGACCGAGACCTCCATTACGGCAGCTTTTGCCTTTGCCGATTAACATTGAAACAGCTATATTTGGACCTTAACTAAGGTGTTCATGGTAATTTTACATGTTTTAAGGGTTTAAATCGACTTTCGGTAAAAATAACACCCCCAATGCTTGTATGATCATTGGGGGTGTCATTTTTTTTTTTACCGAAAGCCGATCTAAACCCCTAAAACATGTTAAATTACTCTGAAAACCTTAGTTTAGGTCCAAATATAGCTGTAACAAATTCTTAGGTACCTGTGATTGAAGATAGCATAATGATAATAAAAGTGTGTTTAAACTGCAGAGCAGTACAAGTTTTCCCTGTAATTTAGCTATGAAGTCCATACCTGTTTCGTTTTCGATTAAGGAAAACAGGTAGGTCGGTGGAATAGGTCCGTTTCAGGGAGATATAGGGAAAAAATACTATGCTATCAAACTCTTCTGATTTCAGCTCATAGATGTCTCTAGTATGATAAAAAAAAAAGTCCTGAAAGATTCCCTTTGGGGGAAAAATTAAGGCCATTTTTAAATTTGGCCTATTTTTCACCATTTTCGCCAAAAATGAAGAACGAGAATATATCGGTTAAATGAAAGAAAATTAAGTATTTTTTTTATATTTTCTTTAATATTAGAGTACTGCAAATAGGTTGATTTATTACACATAACTCAATATCCTACTTTAACAAGATTAAATGGTTCTAGTATTGGCATCATATTTCAAAATCGAAGATGGCTGACAATATCCGCATAAAAAAAAACAAGAAAAAAACAACAACATGGTACGAGCCCACTTCGGCCTGGTACAGGTATATTATGATAATATAATATATTGTAATAATATAATATATTATAATAATAAACTAACACTAATATTGCATATCCATGTATAACGTGTTATCTGATAGTGTGAAAAAAATAGTTGGGTACATACAGAGGATACAGTTATTAGCAGCAAGCATGCAATCTCCATGAACAGGATGGTTACATAATACTTTCTCTAGAGTAGCTCCTAAGCCCTGTATGCACTTTTCAATACATATGGCAATACATCATTTAATTTAACTGAAGATGTGTATTAAAAGCACATATAAACCTGTTGTAATTAGTATGTGTATGCAGTATAACCATAATCTGTTTACAATCTGGATTTATGGAAAAAGTTGAATTTCATTGAGAAGCAGCGGTTTTGCAGCAGGAATTGTCCAGCAGCATGACCCGTTCAACACAGAACTATCTTCATTACGGTCACTGACAACAGGTTTAATGGCAACACATTGTGACTAGCTACAGAAACTGACAAGGTCTGAGAAAAGGGTCTTGTTTTAAGAGATACATAAGCTTAAAATATTAAAAACATGTTGTATTTCCATTGCACAGTAGACAATGTCGGCAATACTTCAACTTAAGGAAAAAGTGAATATTGCGAGTATTGCGAAAATAACCCATCACCAATGAAGGAAGAGGTTAGTAAGTGTCTGTAGTCTCTATCGGTGAGTGTGGAGCAGGTGTCAAAAATAGTGCTTATGTCCACATTAGATTGACTGTCTGGTATAATTTATTCGCGAAACCAATAAACTCCCAACCAAATGTCCGTTTAATCTCTAATGTCATCTTCGAATCTTAATCAGCTGAGTGGATTCGAGAGGACAGCTGTAGGTAGGTTTGATTTTCACCTGATTTTCCTGTTGAATGGAGGTTTGGGCGTGAGGATCAGAAACCCAATGTTTTACAGAACCTTTAAATGCTTTCAGTGTTTGGACTTTGCTGGAAGAAGTTTCAGATATATTTTCACAATTTCAGTATTTCAATTTAAGCAGGTTGTACTTCTTCATCTAAATCAAACCTTTCCATTCACAACAACATGATACCATAGTAAGTATACGTCCTGTATTTGGTGTAGATATACGTTGCTAGTTATTGTCACTATACTTGTTTAAGTACACAAGTGGCTCGACAGGCTCTGCGTATACAGGTCATATCCTAATACAAAATATAGGTCAAACAGCTCGATTCGTTCGGAAACCTATCGGTGTAGTTCAAAACCTGTCGGTGTAGTTCAAAACCTGTCGGTGTAGTCCAAAACCTGTCGGTGTAGTCCAAACCTGTCGGTGTAGTTCAAAACCTATCGGTGTAGTTCAAAACCTGTCGGTGTAGTTCAAAACCTGTCGGTGTAGTTCAAAACCTGTCGGTGTAGTCCAAAACCTGTCGGTGTAGTCCAAACCTATCGGTGTAGTTCAAAACCTGTCGGTGTAGTTCAAAACCTGTCGGTGTAGTCCAAAACCTGTCGGTGTAGTCCAAACCTGTCGGTGTAGTTCAAAACCTATCGGTGTAGTTCAAAACCTGTCGGTGTAGTTCAAAACCTGTCGGTGTAGTTCAAAACCTGTCGGTGTAGTCCAAAACCTGTCGGTGTAGTTCAAAACCTGTCGAGTTCAAAACCTGTCGGTGTAGTCCAAAACCTGCCGATGTAGTTAAAAACATGTCGGTGGAGTTAAAAACCTGTCGGTGCAGCTTAAAAACCGGTGTACTTCACCTCAACTTCGATATGAAAAACAACGCCAACGGTTGGAAGTTGAAATAAAGTTCACAATTGCAAGAGATTTGTATTCATACACTCGTGACATTGAAAACTGTGAGACAACATGTCAAAAGCCACAAGTTTTATACATATATATATTACGTGGTGTATTATGTACAAAACAAAGACAGCCTACAAAATGATGTCGCTTCATGCCTTAATTTATGTTTGCTAGAGAGAAATATTACATGGTATGCTATGTACCATACCTAGTCGTACCACAAACCAATGTATGGCTATATGTACAGCCATTCCGGATTGATCGTACCCAAACTCCGCGTCCCTGCAGGTAGGGCGTAAGAATTGTACCTGCTGCCCCCATTGCATGATCGTACAAATGACAAATGTATCTCCATGGACATCCAACCTTATGATATTTACAAGTTTAAATGGGTTTTTAACTTGAATTGTGACTTTTATTTAGCTTGGAAAATGGACGCATAAAAAGTGTTTTTTCATCAGTTATTGAATGGGTTTTTTTCTGAATTTAGTGTGCATGTACCTCACTTATGTTTGAGAAATATTGGAGGATTATTATTTTGTGACAGGGATTGTACAGTTTGGTGCGGCAGCCATATTGGAATGGCCTTAACGCTCAGCAATTAAGGAGTGGAACGACTGGTTCGCCCGTTGTCAGTATAATGTGACCGGGTGGTGTGTCCTGCTGAGTGTCTTCGGCAGTATGTTTCAGTGAGGTAGCACTATAAAGTCGGCATCAGTTCCGCGCTATCATAAGGAGACAGACACGAACATATCGCAGCCTTTCAAAACACACCCACACGTACACACTACACGCATGCATCTTGCACACAGGGGAGACCGTCCTCAAATGGCCATAGCTGTTGATAGGACATTAAACAATACCAAACCAAACCAAACCAATCCAAACTCCGAACGGCAAATCTTTGCAACATTTCTGTGAAGTTCGTGATGCTGCTTTGTTTGTGCACGTGACAAAAGTCGTTTCCCCTCAGGTACAGCATTGTGAAGTTTGGGTCAAATGCACTATGTATTTTAGGGTTGATCAGTCAATCGTGCCGTCTAATCGGTTCGTCATATTGAAAAACGTTGTACGTAGTGCTTTTTATGGTGCAATTGATAGTAAATAAATTACACTTAAATATGCTCGTAATTCAACATTTTATCCCAATTAAAATTGTATTTGCGAAAATACATAATTCTAAGTGATAGGGAATTTGAATACTTGAAATCAGTTTAAGAAAATATCAAATCGAAAAAGAGTCCTTACACATGTTTTTTTTAAGCATTTCGCAAATTCATATTTTAAAATGTTTCTTAATCATTCATTTATTGCTGTTTGTTTTCTGCATTGAAATAAGCCGGTCTTCTTATAAGACCTAAAAAACATCTAAAACATAAAAAAAATACCTGACATTATTTCTTGTCCGTCCAATCTTTTATAGGCTCAAATAGTTTTCCGATCATTTTTCTTAAATATTGACAGATATGATTCAAGATACTGACAGTTTGCCTTAATCATCAAGCTAAACTTGTTATTCCCTTTAATGTAAACCGTGACAAACACGCACCTAGTCAAGTTTCTTACTATCTATTTTCGACATCAATATGCAGGTTTATTTCTAAAACTACACCAATATCAACCCTCAATCATTTTGAATAGTTTTGTTGACCATATAGCTTTAATCCCACTGTTGATTAATTTATTGCCAATGTATGTAGTAGTAGGTAAGCTCGGCTCCATTATCCCACAAATATCTTCCCTCGTCTTTTTTCTGAAGTATACTGTTGGTTTAAGTCCTTCGTGTAAGCTTAATGGCCCTACAGCTATTGGAGACCGCACCCCTACTTTGATTTCGGTAGATTTTTAATAGATTGGAACGTAGTTTTCAAACCGATCTTAAATCCACACAGTTTAAGCTCTGGTGCTACTTTGCCGTTGTTTATGTTCCCGAAATCCGCGTCTAACTTCTTCAGTCTTTTGTCAATTTCCCATGAAAGGATGGAGACAACTGAACATGCCTTATATACTTCAATTTTCCTTTTGCGTCGATTACACAAAACAAGTTACTTTTTTAATTACTAATATTTCTGAATGCTTTTTGCTCATTGCACTTACAGTACAACTGACCGATATTGTGACTATTTTCAACCAGTTAACTGTTTTGAAATAAGGATAATCTAGTTGAATCGCATACACTGAGTGATCTTGTATGATTTGATATATGTTTTGATTTGAAAGGCAACAATAAACATTTGCAATTTAGTTCTCAAATGTTCCTACTAGAAATGGCTCTCTACGCCTGCATATCATTTCTCCAAACGCCTCGCCACCACCATACAATTCCAACATGTGTTTGCTCCTTCATCAATATGAATACTTTATGGCCAAGCGTCAACTTGCACATCATAATCTGACCATATTTTTTCGAAATGACTTGCTCCGTTCTTGAGCCTTTACAGAGCATGTTTGTGTTTCCAACATCAAACCTCTACGTGCCATTTTCTATAGATGGATTAATATATAAATCGTGGTCCTATTCCATCCTCATACGAATACTGACTTGATATACAAGTTTTGACATTCCAGTTTAAACTCCCTGCGGCAGCGAGGAATATTCTTACTACTCATTTTCCTACGATTTCTGTTTAAAAGCTTTCGCCTCAAGTCGTGCTTTTGGGTTGCCTCTTTAAACTGGCAGCCACCCATCTTGTGAATGTAGTATTTTGTTCAGGAACTTCCACTTTATGATACGTTTCAAACTGAGAAATAGAGGTTATTGATTTTTTTTTTAAATAAACCAAACATTGGTTGCTATTAAACGGTGCGTTGGACAGGTTTCCGGACGTTTAGGTTGAGGATTTAGCCAACGTTCAAACAGGAATTATAGTAAATACACAACACGCGTGCTAAACAAGTCACAAACATAATTTACAAAGTACTTGTGGTGTGATTGAAAGGCAACATCTTAGTCTCACTTTCGCTCATACGTTTAGCCGAAACAACAACAGTTACATTAAGAATCATTTTAAATAAAACGATAGATTGATAAAATATAAATAAATCGTTATTCATGAACGACATGATGCTCCAGTATATATATAACGTTCTATATTTGGAATAGATATAGGATCCCAGTTATCGTCACTATAATAGCTAAGTACACAACTGACTCGGTCTCTGCACACACAGGTCACATTCACTTCAAATACGAAATGTAGGTCAAACAACTTTGATATCTACAATAATAAAAAGATTCTCTCAGAATCATATTAACTACTTTACATAAAGAGCATACATCTGTTGAAAATATACAGGTTTGCTGCTATTGTCGGTCCTACGTTAATTGTTTATACTAGTAAAATATTCAGATCGACCTAGATAACCCTGTTTAAACGTCAACACGACCCAAGGCCATTGATGTGTGTATTAGTGCATAGGTACTCGAGTGGCGGCCAGGTATTTATAAACCGGTGCTTCGTTTTAAGGATCCCCGTACCACTGTGCCAAGGGATGACCATGAGGCGCGTGGCAACAACCTTTCAAACAAGAGAATAAAACAAAATAAAAACACTCCTTGCTGTACCCTTGTCCCATTACCAAGGCCCTGCCCTGGACCTGTTCCTAGATAAAGCTATACGCCCTCCACTATCGCTTAATAAATCGTTTATGGGGAAAAAACAACCATCGGAACTTTCCTCTGATATTTTCGGAGTTGATTAATTTATGCTACGATTTTTGTTTTAGAATTTATTTACTGAGAAATATAAAATATGTTTCGCATTTGACGGGAAAATGTTTTATGTGAATATAGCACATACAAAACTATCAAAATTGTTGCATAACAGAGATAAACTATTGCTATTTTTACTCTCAGGATGATCCAGTGCAAAATAATAAAAAGAGAAGTATAACAGGAAATGAAGGATATTATGTTTCACGGAAACGACACAAAAAAAGAACATAATGTATTACAATAGATACGACTCTTCATGTGTATAAGGTAAGCACATGGATGTTAGTTGTGAAAAGCAAGAGAGGGATCTCATTCCGCAACTACACCCTCCCAGTGTATGAAACTGTGGACAAGCAAAAACAATAGTACTAATATCAACACAACCTCTGTTGTAAGTTCAAATTGATTTGCAGATTTCAAGCTTAATTTATCTATATTACATAATAATATATATTGTGTACAGAACGTAAACATGCTACTAAATTTCCCCTGGTTAAAAACAAGATATGAATGTTTGTAATTTGATGCCTTCACTGTTAAATAAAACCGACTAAATTTAAGTTATACATTACTAATTGAAATAATATACTTCAATTTAATGCTGCAGTTGTTTGTAGTATAAACGTAGGACATTCATTTATGTCAACAATATCACGCAAACATGATGGAAATATACCTTAATCTCTTTGAAATACAAGTGTTTTCGTACCTTTCTCTATCAATCTTTTAGATGTGATTCATACGGAACGTTTGTCTTAAAATACAGAGTTAGTCTCGAGAGCGAAGAAAAATTATATATTTTTCAACTAGACTGATATTGTTCACTGTGCTTGATATCGTTGTTAACTCTCCTATGTTCATGGATTAGACAGGAGACATTATCATCAACGCTTATCCTTCCGGAACGTGTGGTCTTCACTCTGCTGTTATCGGTTTTGGTTCATTTTACTCTTTGTCTCCTCACATTTTTATTCATTTTCGTGACTTCCGATTTTGTATTTTTGTTATTAAGTTGAACAAAGTGTCCAGCCTAATGAGGTAATAAAAAGGTCATAACTTTATGCTATGAAAAATATATGTTTACGTACGACCACACGACCACCTGTGGTCGTTAGTGCTCACAGTGCCGATCAATCGATCGAGTCACCTATATCAAATACACCTTATACATAAACATTTCATTTTACAGTCCATTACAATGTTATCATAATATTAATTGGAGGCTCAGACACCACTTCAGGAGCTGATAACGATATTGACGTGTAAATAGCATCGGCAGACACATGTATTGTACCTGTGACTACGTTACTGCTGCAAATGCTTCAGTTCCGTAGATCAAATAATATTCCAGCTTATCTAACGGACTCGGCATAAGTGAAAACACCCTTTGAAAATAGATATGTTTGAACTCTTTTTGCACTCTGTAAATCTTGCGGTTACTCTATTTTTTGACACTACATGTGACTCTGCATCACCTTAAATATACTCTAATATCTGATTATTCCTCTTAACTATTTACAAAAATCATCGATAATACGAAAACAAACCCTTAGCTTAACAAGACCTGATGAAAAAAAAAGCTATTCTGGAATCAAAGCATAAACAACATCAAATATATAACACAAAACATGTTCTTTTTTAATTTTACACGTTGTCAAAAGTTAAAACAATATTGAATAGATGTGCTGTAAGGAAATAGGGCCTAATACAATATCAACCTGATCAGGACGACGTATATAGACAATTTGTAGGTATTTGTGAGGTAGGTCGAGATCATTCTAAGTCTGGAACGCCAAAAGGGAAACCACACCTGGACACTTGCTGCAAACCAGATGGTTTCACGAGTTATCTCGCCTTTGATTGCACCACTACCACTTATTATCTAAAGTAACGTTGTGTTTTAAGTACTCCAGGAATTCCCTTTTAATCAAGACCTGTTTACCTTGGAGATAGGCCTGCACAACTATTGTTCCGAATAATCTATGAATCAAATTAGCATCTAAACGACACAAAGAAAAATCAATCGAGTTTAATGTGTCATCTGTTTAAAAGATGTTCTTCTCAGTTTTCCAAGGATGATGGGAAGTTGTAGCCTTTTCTAAAATAAAATTGAAATTAGAATTACCCTTTAAATAAAACAGCTTTTCAAATATGATGCAGTAACATCGGTTAGGGTAAAAGTTATATGAAGTATCTTTAACTGACAGAACAATTAACATTATCTGATGCGTTTACATATTGGTGAAGGGGTAAAACATTAAGGTTTACTAAGTTAGAATAAAATATCACTGTCTTTTTACTTTCAAAATCAAAAGTACAACTCTTTTAATGATTGCCTTTTAAGAAAATCCGCGAAGCAAAATATCAACGTGATCGCCATCAAATAGATAACACAACACATTCTTCTTTCTATACGATGCAAAAGTTGAAACTAATTTTTAATAGACATAACGCAAAATTGTATGCATTCTTAAAGCCCGGAGTGCCTAAAGGGAAATAACACCCGACGAATTCTAAGAATGAGATGGTTCCACGAGTTATCTTACTTCGATTGCAACAAGAATTCTTATGTCAGTAATTACTTTAAAGATCAGGAACCTTTTCCTTGAAACTACGTCTACTGAAAGGTCAAAACATTTCAGCAACTAAGGAATAAAGCAATTGAGTTAAATATGTCACATATTTGAAAGATTTTCTCCTCAGACGTTCTTAGATTTATCGTCTGCGTTTGAATTACTCAATGTACGATTCATAGGGGTTGATTGAGGAATTGCAGGCCCTAAAAGTATAGAATTATACAGCAAATTAGGAAAGTCGCAGTGATTTCCTTTTATCCAAATGTTATTATATTTTAGTGCACCAACAAAGGCATCATCCTCGATTTCAAGGGGTACCGTTCACTTTCGCTCTCTGCCCCAGCCCTGGAATATGTCATAGGAAAATTGAAGGCAGGAATATAGCTGTTTGAATGGTCTCGGGTAAAAAAAACACCATGACCAATCGCTACGCTAATACATGTCCTTTGAAGATTCTTTTGATGCATATCAAAGGATAGAACTAGCCTTCTTGTCTCATCCACAAGGTGGAGCACACTGATCCTTCAATTTTGCTATGACATATTCCAGGGGTGTAGAGAGCGAAAGTGAGCGTAATCCCTGGATATCGAAGATGATTCCAGGGGTGCACGGAGCGAAAGTGAGCGTAACCCTTGGACATCGAGGATGATTCCAGGGGTGTAGAGAGTGAAAGTGAGCATAACCCCTGGATATCGAGGATGATTCCATGGGTGCAGAGAGCGGAAGTGAGCGTAACCCCTGGATATCGAGGATGATTCCAGGGGTGCAGAGAGCGAAAGTGAGCGTAACCCCTGGATATCGAGGATGCAAAGGCATCGGTATAGGTCCAATTATAGGAAGTCTCTTCCACTATCACAACAATCAACATGGAATAATGTGTAAGCATAATAGCGACATATAGCGAGTTATTTGTGGAGTTTTAAACATATCGGTATGCTTAGCATATATACCCCAACATGTTTCTATAAAAAATACCCGAACGGAATTGTAGTCAATGTTTGTCAAATCCTGTTTAATTATTTTAGAATAAATATCGTTCCTCTGTTATAATTGATTGCTCAATCGTGAATGCTTAAAACAGAAAAACAGTACGTACATCATAGCATCCGAACATAAAACTATAAATTAATCCTATCAATCAATGCCCAGTCACAAACAATGTGGTAGATTAGTGAACCAAGTCCTGATCATGACGACCTAACTACCAATAGGACGAATACATTTAATTAAATTTGTGAGCCTAGAAAGAAAAAGTTCGTGAGTTATGTCGACAATATTGCTACAATAATGTTGATTTCCGAATGAAATGCAACACATATAAGTTAACTTGTGTTTCGCACGTAGAAAGATGACTTTTAAAGATCAGAAGTTGGTTGTATCCAAGCTAGGCCTGCGGTGCGATTTTTATAAATTGTCGGAAGGCTTAAGCAGCTTAATGACTTCAAGGAACTAACTAAACGAGTTAAGTTCATCACACGTTTGAAAGAGGCTCTTCACTGACGCTCATATAGATTTAGTATCTACTCTTAAACCACCTGAGGAACGTTCCCTAAAACTCTAGTGGATAATAGTTTGCCTGAAGGTAGCATTATGTAGAGTAAAGGTGTTACTCACGGTTTTTACAGTTGAAATAGGTTTATAACGTTTGAAGTTGAAATTCAATAAATCCTTGACGTGATTCTGAGATTTAACATAATGTGATGTGATAAAACAATGTCGAAAACCCAATTACATGTAGCTTCTAAGTATGTACATGATGGTTAAACTTGATAAGGTAATGGGATCATCTGCCCGACCACGTTTTCTCTGGGTATTCCGGTTTCCCCCAGAATAAAGACACTCTGTGCGCTTCCATCCGGGTGTGATTAACATAACTTTGCTTCATAATTGTGGTAAAATTAAGTTAATAGTTAGACACATTTCAGGCAGTTAGCTGATATTTGGCTGACACTTATCACTAATTGTGACTATTGATTGTGGTCATCACCAACCAGCTATGGTACTAATCCTGTTGCGGCATATGATATAATCAGTACAAAGAGGGTTTCAAAAATAATTATATATCTGAAATAACTATTTGACACAATGGAAATTGACAAACATATCAACGGCACAGAAGATAGGAATTTTATGCAAGCATCAAATACCACCGGAAAGCATGTTGCCGAGCAAGAACAATTTGTACTATATATGTAAATATAAATAGGTTAATTTAAAATATTTCGAGAATCCTATTTGATTCAGGCGTCAAATAATGATATCGGAGCCTACATCTCTTTCTCTTTAACCATCTGTCTAAATAAACCACACCGACAACACAGTATCGTTTAAGGCACACGTATTAGAACTTATTTTACAAACAATAAACGTTATTTAAATGTGATTAAAATTTTGACCTGTCTTTAACACATGCTTGGCAATTCAATTCCGAGATGAACATTTCAACAGAGGCTTTACAGATGTGACATTGGAGCTCATCTTAATGGACTTTGCTAACATATCACAAGTTGCATGTGCTCTTGTTGTGTATTAACAATTAAAGAAATCTTGAAATCTGAAACTTGTACTACGGTTCACCTTAGATACCTGTTTAAGAATAAGTTGCCTGTTATAGTTCACCGTTGTACATTTATTTAAACAATTACTGGTTGTCTGGATGTAATTATTGTTGATATAATTACAAGTGGCCTCTGGCAAATCCCATAAAACCCGATATCAACAATAATTACATCCAGACAACCAGCTATTTTTTATATTTACATATTTTTCTTTTTTTAAGACATATTCCTACAAAAACCATTTGCCCTGCCTCAAAATACATTTCAGGCGGCCATTTTGTTTGTTTACATATTCCTACACCTGAAACAGGCAGTTGTAATTATAGTCGAGCAGTCTATATAATTACACTTGCCCTCTAACACTGTTGTAATGGGACGGCGCGGGGGCAAATGTAAATATAACGTTATAAAGGGTTTGTAGGCACCCTTTTGCTTTTTTTTTTAAAGATATTGCATAACACCACAGTCATGGATTTTTATCAGTTTGACTTTCAGTACAACTGATGTGGTCTACTGAAATGAACGAAATGGCAAACTAAAGCAGAAATACTTATTTATAGTTATACCTTTACGATACGAGGTGGTTGGATCTCCTGTTGGACCGTCAGTCACGGAGGATACCTGTAACATTGTAGCTGGAACTGACGCTTGCACGGTTTACGTGAAGTATTTGTCTAACAAGACGTTATCTGTAGCAGTCAAAAGCTGTATATTTGTAATGTCGTAAAGGGTTTTATAGACACATTTTCACTTAAGCTATATTTTATATATATTATTATTATATATAGTTAGGAATACTTTAGACACGGGCTTTCAATATTCTATATATATTATTATCATTTTTTTTACATATACTTATACAGGCCTCAGACCACAATTACACTTCTGGGTCGTTGTACACGAATGTAGTGCATACGGACATTTCAGGTGGGTTACTGAATACTTTTTCCTGTCTGATCTATGACAGATATCTACAGGTTTTTTTTTTCTCCACAGAACTGTTCAACAATATCTATTCTAGTGATTAAATTTTCTTTGACACGGTTTCCAAGTTTGTATTGGCAGCAGGACACAATGAGTGGTGAGGCTTGGGCAGTGATATTTTGTGATTTTTGGTATTTTCCCCTATACATGCAGGGCAGTGACATTCAAATGAAATTATCTTTCTAAATGCCAGTCATGAGGTACTTTCCAGCTCACTGTACGTTCAGTTTGAATAGATCTACAATATGAAATAGGAACCGAACCCTGTGCAAAGTTTTAAAATATCTCAATATTTTTTTCCCTTTGGTATAACATATAGTAGAATTAATTGTGGTCTGAGGCCATATATACTTTATACATATTATTATTAATTATTATTATATATACTTATATACACTTTAGACATGGGTTATTCTGATATTAGTACCACGGATGAGTCGACATTGGCGACATGGCCAGATGGTACAAAACAATGTTTAATTTGATTTGCTTTCTACGTCAACATACTAAATTTCCAAATATGTGCTTCCATTTTTGAGCTTCTAATGATTTTCATCTAGCTTCGTATGGATCTTATACAAATTTCAAAAAAGGTTTTGGACTGAAGCGATAATAAACACGTAGTTTTGTAATTAATTTAATTTCATTCTTGGTTGGTAGGAAATACTACACTTTTTATTCTTTCAAATTCAACAAATTTATAACCATGTGAATAGGAACGAGAGATCCCAATACTACAGCCTGGTCATTTTTTAGTGAGTCTTATACATGATATCAAAACTCCTAAAATAACCAAGGTAATCTAAAAGTCACCTTTATTGTTTAATCAAAAGATAAAAAAAAATTGACCTGCTCTAACCTTACTCATCTATGATGCTTCATTGCATATAAATCTTGATCCCCAATCCCCTGATATCCGCATTATGCCACCTGTTGTAGAGAAATGCCTTTGTTTGTGAAGCACATATATCGCCCTTTGATGATATCTTCAAAGAACTAAGTAAGTTCACTTGGCACTTCCATAAACCTTGAAATATGAAAAGCACATTTATGTTATCTTCTATGTAAATCATATGCCCTGAAATTAAAGTGTTGGCTCCAGAAGTTATCCAGAGCTATTTATAACGAGGGATGCTTGGTGCAGCTAGGCAAACCAAATCCCAAAATATCGGTAGGTTGCTTTGTTCTACAGCCTGTATCTACAATATCGTAAACAGGGAAAACGAACCACTGTAACAACTGACATTAATTGTCAAAACTGAAGTCCCAGCGATTTAGTTTCAAACCCATGGGAGGCAAACGAAAAATGAAAAAACTCTAGGTAACTTTATTGATGCCTATCGTAAGCCTCTTTTCAATTACATTATTCTTAAAACTGATCCGGGAGAAACGATTTAAATCCGTGTGTTACTGTCACTGTAAGAACAAACTTAGCAGGGACAGAATAATAAGGATCAATATCACCAGCATTGTTACGACAGTATCATGATATATGTACAGCTGAAGGATTGATCACTTTTACTTAAATCTGTGGAGACAATAAGGGTCGTAATGACTGTTAACACGATACGACTCTATTACTGTTAGTTCTATTAGTTTATAAATACTTACCATGATTTACTTATTGTCGAATAGTTTACATGAAAAGTTCGATAGTATTTCATTCATTGTACCCAAAAGCTGTAATTTTTTCACCTCAACAAGGGTTGACACCTTTCTGCTGCGTTGTATTTCTACATGTTTCGGAACACGTTAGAGGAGAGCTTCCATTCTGTTTGTCTTAGTACTATTGATGAGTCCCAATTGGGTGAACTGTTCATATAGTGCAGCAAAACTTAACTTTCGTTGCATTTTTGAATATACACACATACGTTTTAAATAGGTGCTTTCCTTCTTCGAATATCTCGTGACTGCTTTACAAGCGGTTTAATACAAGACTTTCTTTGATATCATCGTGTAAGTAATACATCTGAAATCATTTATAGTAAATAGAAACCACCTCTTTAACCCAGCGTAAACATATACTCGGAACTCAAACTCGACGGAACCGACGGGATCAAAAAGAAAAAAAAGTTACGAGTTGATCGGAAAGAGACAACGTTGCTTTCACCATATTTGACACCTGTCATAGCAAGTTCTGTCACATCCTGTAGCGTATGTACGCTTCCAAAGTTCTCAGGCAAAGTAAGTATACTATGGCAGACACTGGCATGTTAGGGATGCAAATCTGGTCATGTTACGGTCATAAAATGTCTTTCACGTATATTGATGACTGTCCGGTAGAAAACCATGAATACATAATTTATTGCTCTACTAGACAAAACCACCAACAATAAACTTTTTTTCCCAGTAAAGAATTGACAGCGACATGCATTTCCATAAGTAAAAGAGGCTGGTATATATTTGATAACGAAAAACAGTAAGCGATCACCAAAAAGGAATCACATTGGTAACACTGGTAGGAAGTCATTTGACTATTATTGTCATTATTGTAGGTGCATGTCAATTTTTATGATTATGAATAGAGTATGTGTATTAATTCATTAAGTAAGATTTGTCGAATCATACACACCGGTGATTTCACATGGTCTTAGTAACAGAGCTTCAGTATAAAACGAATACGGGTATATGTCGAGTTATAGCATGTGAAGAAGGATACTTATGTCGTTTGAAATGCCTTAATTTCATTTTATCGTCTAAAACGGTAAAAGTGATATTTCAATAAAAAAATATGTAATGAACTGTTGAATTGATTCTTATACTTCTCTTTTTATTGAAACATATTATAAAATTAGATGATGTGTAATAAGTCTGGTCATGCTCCTCTCGGTAAGAGTCTTGATCGAATAAAATTATTGCCAAAGTAATACATGTGCAATTTTCTTGTAAAAAGTACAATGTTCAATGTTTTGTTGTGTAATAGAATTGCCATTTTTCTAATAGTAAAATATAACACAGCAGAGATAGGATTGAATATGTCATCATACTGAAGTGGCCCAGGGAGATGTAGTCTGACACAGATTTGTTGATATTGTGCTTTGAGTATTTTAATTTGTGGAATAAAGCCATTTCTTTTGTTTTATTTGCGTTTTGCTCTCATTCATTGGCACAAGTGTGTTTAAACCGTGAATATAATAGCTTGCAGTTTGTTATTCCATGTATATGTCTTAGTTCACATGGTTCCGTTGCGTTATTGGCTAGTCATTTTCTCAAATTTTGTATGTTGATAATGTTTTACAAGTTCTATTCTATTATCTTGAGGTTTTTGAAGTAAAACCAATTTTCATGATGTAATACTTACCATAACTTTAGTATGCATATACAATACCTACACCCATCTTTGTATCCCAAAAACAAAAGATTCAAATATCCCTACCTCCCTACCGTGACGTAACCTCTATCTCGATGACAGAGCCACGAAGTGATCTCCCTTCCTCAAACCCCGTTTTATGGAGCCTAAAGGCAGCCAGGATGAGGAGGCAAGGGGAGGAATACAGGGTGGGACTCCATAAAGTTATGGTAAGTATTACATCATGAAAATTGGTTTTACTTCAAAAACCTCAATTTCATTTCAGTAATAATTACCATAACTTTAGTATGCGAATTCGTCTTACCGTAGTGGAGGCTTCGAATCCAGGCAGACCAGGCTGACGGAACAAACTCGAGACATGCTCAAGGTAGGGAAAAGGTTCAAGGAACCCCCCTAATAAAGCCCCGAAAGTAATTAAAAAATGGAAAACCTCCCCGTGAAACGAGCAGGTGTACCACCGTGGTGCCTGATAGCATACTATTTAAAATCACTGAATTACTGTGGAGGAACAGCCACAGACTGTGCAACCACCACCGGTCCAAGGGAATACAATCCATCAGAATGAGAGGCCAAGGACCGGAGATAAAAATCCGTGAAGGTAGTCTGTCCGCGCCAGAAAGCTGCGGACATGACCTCCTGAAAGGGGGACCCATTGAGGAGGGCCCATGACGCAGCAAGGGCCCTGATCTCATG
>NW_018480066.1:587644-589129 GCF_002113885.1 Mizuhopecten yessoensis | reverse complement strand
GAAAATCGAGGGATTCAGTTGCCACTCTGTCAAAACCGGCTGGCGGCGCCTGGAAAGAGTATCCGCCAGAACATTCAACCTGCCTGGTAGATGCTTGACACAAATTGTCAACTGCATTTCCTGACATAGAAGCAGAATGCGGATAGCGAGGGCACACAGGGTGTGAGACCTGGTTCCCCCCTGTCTCTCCAGATACGCGACAACCGTAGTGTTGTCCGTAGCCACACAAACCACCTTGGAATGCAGGATCTCCCGAAAAGACTGCAGAGCCAACAGAACAGCCCTCATCTCGAGCACATTGCTGTGCTCCGAGAGCTGTTCCCCAGACCACTCCCCCGACTGGCAACGCCCGTCGAGATAAGCTCCCCACCCTGTCATGGATGCATCCGTGTACAGGGTCATAGTGGGAACTGGCTTGGACAAAGGAACCCCTCGGAGAACATTGTCCTGATGAGTCCACCAGCGTGCGTACTCCTTGACCGACTGGTTCAGAGGAAGCAAGGCTTCCCAATCCCTTGAAGAAGGGACCCAGTTGGCAAGGAGAAACATCTGGAGAGGCCTGATGTGAAGTCTCCCTAAGGGGACCACATCGGCCAGGGCGTTGAGATATCCCAGAAAACTGAGAAACCAACGTACCTGGACTTGAGACCGGCCGATAAAGGTCAAAGCAAAAGCCCTTGCCTTCTCGAACTTCTCCATCGGTGGAAGGGCGATGCCCTGAACCGTATTGAAACAGTTCCCCAGAGAAACAAAATCCTGAGATGGGGAAACCTCCGACTTTTCTCTGGAAGGAATGAAGCCGACCTTGAGTAAGAGTTTCAGAACCAACCGGGTGACCTGTACCAGAGACTCTCTCACTAGGTGGAGCATGAGGGAGTCGTCGAAATAGATGTGAACATCTATTCCTCGAGAGTGCAGGAATCCCACGACCACCTGCAGCAGCTTGGTGAAAACCAAAGGTGCAGTCGTGAGCCCGAACGGCATGGCCCGGAACTGGAAGACCTTTCCGTTGCAAGTAAAACGGAGGTACTTCCGTGCCGACTTCTTGATGGGGATGTGGAAGTAGGCGTCCTTTAGATCTACTGAAGTCGCCCACATTCCCTCTCTCACGGAGGCGATAATACCCCGAGGAGTCTCCATCTTGAAGTGAGGAGAATCTACGTGCTTGTTGAAGGCACTTAGATCTATGATGGGACGCCACGCCCCGGACTTCTTCCGAACCAGAAACATTCTGGAGTAGAACCCGGGAGTGCATCCCGACATAGGAACCTCCTCGACCGCGCCCTTGGAAAGCATGGTCCTTACTTCCTCCTGGAGCGCCAGAGCCTTTTCCGGATCCCCCGGTGGAGGAAAAAAGATTGGCTCTGACGCTAAGGGCGGATCCCGCACTAGCGGAATGCCTAACCCCTCCTTGATCACAGACAAGGTCCATGCGTCTTCCGTAATTTCCTTCCACTCTGGAAGGAAAGCAGAAAGACGACCCCC
>NW_018480066.1:569140-587383 GCF_002113885.1 Mizuhopecten yessoensis | reverse complement strand
CTCTCAATGCCCCGTTCAGGGCAGAGGTCACTCTGTCCTGGATGTCGGCCTGCTCTGTCTCGGTAATCCGACCCTCAGGCAAGTCGGATACCCTATATAGACAAACCGTCAGGTAGACTATATACGACAGAATCTGGATGGAGAGACTGCTGCGTCTCTCCATCTTGTGGTGTTCTTTGGGACCGAACACCACCTGGTCCATCGATTTACCGGGCCAGGCTGCAAGTTCCCTCGATTCCAGCTTAGCTGGTTGAGGGGCAAGCAGGCCATCATGTGTGGCATAGTCAGTGGCGTGCACCTCTGACAAATGGCCAACACTGAGCTGCAAGCCAGCATACCCAGGACTACGGGTTGAAGAAGAATTCTTCCCTAAAACCCGAGACTGGGCGGTGGCCAGAGCTGAAGACACAATGGTGCCTTCTGGCAGAGAGCGGTCCGACCGAGCGGACACCCGAGGAGCCACCAAAGAACCCAAAAGGGTGGTGGACTCGGGGACAGATGATGCCGAAGGTGGTGGGCAAACCTCCTCCCCAAGAATCCGGGAAACGTCAGCCCTAAGGCCCCGCATACCGGATAACACATGCTGGGCCTCAACCTCAGCAGCCTCAGGGTCTCCCTCATCCTGGAAGTCCTCCTCTGAGGGCAAGCCCTCCTGAGGACTGTCGTCAGACGACTCGGAAAGACCAGCGTCTATATCCGAACAACCAGGTGAAAGATGAACAACATCATTGTCCTCTGCCATACCCGCGCCCTCAACGTCCATAGCCTCCACACCATCCAGACCAGAAGCCTGGGGCGGAGGAAATGGGCCAGCCAGAGGGGCCAACCCGAGAGAAGGCTCCCCGTACCGGCGTTTAGGTGCAGTGCGCCTAACGGCCGTGGCTGTAGGTTTAGGCTTAGTAGCCAAAACCCTACCCTTGGACCCAGAGACCAACGAGCCTGCCCGAGAGGCAGAAGTCCTAAAGGTCCGACACACCTTCTTAGGACCGGCCGATAAGGCCCCCGAAGTAGCAGAAAGTTGGGGGGGGTCAACAGAACTGCTAACACGTCTCCGCGAGGGAGAGACCAAACCCCAAGGATTCCATGACGGAAATGCCATGGGGTTAAACCCATATCCCGGAGGATAGGGGAAAGGTCCCGCGGGCTGGGAGTGACCCCAGAACTGGCCAAACTGGCCTGCCTGAGACTGGGGCTGGCCAACTTGCCCAAAGGGCGAAGGTGGACCGCCACTCCCTCCAGGTGGAAACCCGGACATGTACGGGCTAAGCCCGTAACTGCCGGGATGCTGTCGCAACCCAAAACCATCCGCAGGCTGGTAAGGGCGGCCCAAGGATGGTTGCCCGCAGGCACCCGTATACCCTAAGCCAGGGGAAAACGGAGGCCGGAAACCGGCCCCCTGTCCAGCAAACCCAACCCCTGGGGGGAAACCCCCCAGGTTCCCAGAAGAATGAAACTCGGGACCGGACCTAATAGGACCGGGTCCGGGTAACTGACCGGGAGGGTATGCCTGACCAGCATTGATGCCGGGATTAGTGAGCTGCGCGTCACTAATCCCGGTAGACACAGACAATCCCGAAAGAAAGTCTGTTGTCACACCAGGACCTGAACCCGAAAGAACAGGCCCGGCACCAAGACTGTCCCCAACGACCGCACCACCTGGAATGCCGGGATCACTGACAGAGTCAGTGACCGGCGGCCGGTAGTCCCTACCCGAAGGCAAGCGCGAAAGCTTACGGGCGTTCCCGGCCAATTCGACCCTTGGCTGTGCCAAGCCAGGGTCAGGCTGCCCCTCCCCTACTCCAGGGAGTTCCTGGACAGGAAGGGCCACCCCCTGCTCACGAGAGGGACTTGCCGAAGCAAGACCCCCCGAGACAGGAACAGAGACAGTACCACCAGACCCCAGAGAGCTGGTGGCACGACCCCTACCTCTCTGCTTCCCTCGCTTACCGGAAGAAACAGACGAATCTGTCTTACGGTAAGTTGAGGGTAGCTTTGGAACAATGAAGTCCTTGCCCTGAGATTTTGACTGTGAACAAAGTTCACAAGGCGAAACCTCACTGCAAGGACGACACCTGGGACAGGCATCATGAGGGTCCCGTTCCACAAAGAAATGGGAACACCCATGAGCACTACCTCGTCGCTGTCCCGACCGAGACATACCCTCCAAAGCGAACGTAAACAAAAAATTTACAAGCAGATAAAACGGGAAAATAAGGATAAAATACGATAGTACAAAGTACGCAACGTAGAAAGAATTTCACCCGTAATATAAATCAGAAAACGGTTAAAATAAATAACGTTTGCCGAAACAAACAACCGTCACCGAAATAAACAGAGGTCGGAAATTAACCCACGATAATGGCGGACCGTGGCACACCACCGGCACACGTGGAGTAAAATAACCGGCCGTAAAAGGCACAAAAATAATTTTCAACAACAATTAGTTATATCAATAAGGGCAGATGGGTAAAAGGCACACAAACTGCGCAAAAATATGAGTTGACACTCAAACCAAACCGACAAAACAAAGTTTTAAATTGGAGCAAGCTCCGTGCGTCAGCATGCAGCAGGCGCCATAAAAGGAAGAGGAAGGGAGATCACTCCGTGGCTCTGTCATCGAGATAGAGGTTACGTCACGGTAGGGAGGTAGGGATATTTGAATCATTTGTTTTTGGGCTACAAAGATTGGTGTAGGTATTGTATATGCATACTAAAGTTATGGTAATTATTACTGAAATGAAATGAAGTGTTTGTTTTTCTCAAGTCACTATTCTTCATTGCTGGGTTATTAGAACTGTCCTTCCAGTCGCTGAAGCTCTGGTATTTAAATCCGGCATTCGTGTTATTGAGTTGTGTGCTATAGTTACAACACAGATTGTTGGACAGTGTTGGGCGGGTCTCTGAATGGAATGGTATAGTCTCGGAATGATTGTTGTGTTTCCGAGTTGTGTAGTATATTGAAGAATACGTTTGCTTTTATTCAGTTTTACTGGAATTACTTGGCGAGTCATATACAATGAGGAAAGAATTGTCAAATTCGGTTCGAAAGTTCGTTGAGATTCGAAGACTGAGAAACCAAATTCCTCGGAAAGGACTATACTTGTCTTAATGGGGTTCATCAGTTAGAAAATAAGTATTGATCAAAGTTTTACTTTATACACAAACAATATGATTATCAAACGTGTCGCAACATTTCAAGATCAAATGGTCTGTTTGCTAAATTGTAGCTTGATAAAAAGGACCAGTCGGTCTTGTAATGTTGCGGCACGATGTACATTGTTTGTGTATAGAGGATAACTTTGATACGGACTAAAGTTGGGCAGTGGACAGTGGAACCGTAGCCATTTATAGATCTATGCTTTAGTTATCCGATCTGTAATACTTTGCTATCGTCATGTACCTTGGTCAGGCCATTTTCTTTACTTAGTATCTCCTCCAATGTCGAACGTGGCATGGGAGTCAATTATAACATTGAGAAGTTCTTTCTAGTATATCACAAATATGATGATGTGTAGGCACACTTGTCATGCATTTCGTTTGGAGAAGTCTCGCCGATAACACTTTCTATTGGTAGAAAGTTCCACAAACCATAAAGAATTGTCTGTTTAGAAACAATGGGAGTATATAGGTGGGTGTTTCAGAGACCGAGTAATCACTCCCTCTTCGTATGTATAACACACTCTGCTAGTTCCCAGTTACAAGCGTAGGGTATTCGGATGAAAGGTGACAAGTTAGATACCATGGATAAAACAGTTAAAACCATCTAACATTCGAAATACCTCTCGAAATTTTAGGTTCCAAATAATAGGGTACAGGAAATTTCAAGAACAGAACAGATGTGCTAAGGATTATAGAGCAAACACGTGTTGTGGTAAAGGTGACCAGTCAATGTGGATGCAACGGCTAGCCCATGATTGGTAAAACTAATGTATACATTAAACACAAATTAGGTCGTACAACGAATTCCATATTTATAACAAGGGCATCACTACATCTTCCTTAAGCTATTTTGTTAGGAACTCCAGATTGAGAGTTTCTGAGAAAAGTATTAAATATGAACATTAATTTATCAATTTAATCATAATATTATCTGCTTGTTTTAGTGTGTAATAACATAATAACATGCAAAGTACATAAGAATAATGTGTTATTGCACTAAACATAAACGTTTGATATGTGAAAATGTATTTAACGGTATTATTTTATGCAGGTAGGTAAATATGTCGTGTTTAATTTCAGATTTTTAAGTTTTTACATTTACGTAACTAGATAAGAAGTATAATATGGTGACAAAAGTATTATTGCGTATAACTAGATACTTTAAGTAAATGTTATAAAATGTCGTGACAAGCGGTTTTATTGTACATGGGTAAACATAGGATTTACTTTCATATACTAGTCTTATCTGCTTTTATTTGTTCTTACGTCTATGGAACTCGTTGACATATTTTACATAAAATGAATGTTATTCGATCGCATGCGTACTGTGATGTTAACCATACAGCGACAGTCCGGGAACTATCGAAAGCAGAGACGAACATTAATTTTATTATCGCCAAAATAATGAGAGTCTGGTGAATAATTGTGTCAGAGTTGTTCCAACGGCTGGGAATAATAATCCCACATCGTCCAAAAAACCCACATTACAAGAATAAGCAGCGTTAACAAGCCCTAAAGAGTGCACGGGTCAACACACGTGATTTAATATTGGTTATTATGTCTCCGGTACACGACACTTCCCGGCGTAATAGTACTTTTATCGTGTGGTAACGCTGTACCGACACGGGGGCATTACAATCACACATGTTCCTCACTCTCTGACATTTTGCATTGAGAATAATTGTCCAAGATAAAAATATTATCAACATCATTTACATGAATAACAATCGTGTCCTATATTCTTATCTGATGGATTAAATGTCAGAGTGTCTAGACGCAAATAAATCACATATCAAATGCTTTAATCAAATGTTTACGGGCTATACATTTTTCTATATTCATCAGCATTATCTCACGTTTCGTTGGAGGCTGCTACGGTTTATTGGATTTTGTGTTTTGTCCATTCTCTGTAATAATTGGCTATATGTAGGTATAAGATTTCCGGAAGGAACATCTGGATTCAAATGTCTGGGGACGGAGTCGGAAAGAACATCGCATCATCATCGATTGATCCGAATATTAAGTAATCCAGCAAACAATCCGTGTTAGCCGAGGTTTCTACCTGGCATTCAGTACATGGGGATTTTAGTTAACTTAATCGTGAATTTGATTTGTGGTTAATTTTAAGACCTACATGATTGCATTAGAAGCACGTGCAGTTTGGTTATAGCATGAACAAGACTCCTGTACCTAAATGTCAACTACTTGTGTTATGACGAAATATGAGGAAATTTAGCAACGGTGATTAATTGACATTTGATATCATACGAAGTCTAGAGAATAAGAACACGAATAACAATATCAGAATTCTTTATTTGTGATCATCCCATCCGAAGTCTTCACCCGTAATTTCGTAAAATCGTTTATTAAATGGTCTGTAGAAATCCCTGAGACGTTTGACTAGCCGGGGTGTAACTGTGGGGTAATGTTTGGCCCCGTTCACTCCCACACACCTGGGTTTCCCGTGTCGCTCGTGCTTCTTCACGCACGGAAATCCACGTGTTTTGTTAAAATACAAATGTTTTGAGGTAATTATACGTTTGAGACCGAGAAAATCTTGTACCTTTGCTATCTCCCCTGCCGGATCGGCCACAAGTCTTTCACCGCTCACAAAGTGAATCTGATTCAAGGAAAAGTATTGTAACCATCGTACAAGACTTTTAGAGTAAACACCATTGCACAGAACTGACCAGGATGTGTCCACCAGTCCGGTAGCATTATTGAGAAAGGCCAGCTCCTCGAACGTCCGGATGTCGGAATGTTTGGACGCCAACTGCACATAGTCTGAAAACGCCCGAGAGACTGGGTCCCTAACGACAACTATAAGTTTTATATGTTTGGCCATTCGGTGCACTTTTTCAGGGACACCTTTAATGACGTAATAACTAGGTGTTTTCTCTATGGTCAACTGGCTGCTGAGTGTTGCTGGCATCTGTTTCCTGAAAAATACAAAGAGAAAAAGACAAATTATAGATTATTGATGAGTCCAATAAAGTGAAACTACTCAACAACGTCAATTAGTTACCAAGACCAGGAGTGGTTGTGACGTCACGCTATCTAGTGTATCATACATTGACCAAAACATTTAGTTATGATGCCTAAATGGAGATATTTACCACTGCATTCTGACATGTCAGCCTTGTTATTGCTGTACCCTTTGGCCCGGTGCCGGTTAAGCTAGACCTGTTACCCCTACATCCCGAGTGTTCGTGGTCAGGTCTGTTAAACATATGGTAAACACGTCACAGGTGCTAGAAAATTGTTTTGGTTGGTTTAAATAACATCTGTATTATTACACTTTTCCCCACGATTTTATACTCAAAGTATTTATTCCATGCCTTAAGACTTCTACTTTTGCCCTACGTAAGATATACGGTGTCTTCTTGTTCAAAAAGAGTGTCATAACAGTTCAAGTTTATTATGTAAAATATCCTGAAATACTACACACAGAAAAGCTACAATAAGGATGACTGCACGCATTTGACAATCTACATCGGTCTTAATTTCCCTTGCCTGTCGTTATTGTCAATATTCAGGGTTGTGTCTTTAAATTCCGTTATCAAATAAGCTGGACCCGTATCCATAAACCATTTTCATGCTCAAAACAAGACTGTATGCTCAAGTTCAATTCCTTGTAAGTGATAAAGTATTTCCATTTAAATTAACATTTTGTAGGTACATGAGACTTGTAACTGTGGACTATTCCCTGATGGTCTATCCCGTCACAAGATATCGGTTAGTTACAAGAAATGTGATAAAACACATTAACGTTAATTTTAACATTAGAACATGCAGTTTCAGATACATGAATGAAGGCTTTCAATGGTTATAACATGTAAAGTAGAAACAAATTACTCCCAGAGTGTCAATATATTAGGACAAAATGTACCACGTCGTCAACAAACAAGGACAAAATATACAACAACGTCAACACACAATGAGAAAATACACCATAACCTAACACACGAGGGCAGAATATAGGACAGCATAAACACACAGACAAAATATACAACAGCGTCAACACACAATGAGAAAATATACCATAGACTAACACACGAGAGCAGAATATACAACAGCGTAAACACACAATGAGAAAATACACCATAACCTAACACACGAGGGCAGAATATAGCATAGCATAAACACACACAGACAAAATATACAACAGCGTCAACACACAATGAGAAAATATACCATAGACTAACACACGAGGGCAGAATATAGCACAGCATAAACACACACAGACAAAATATACAACAGCGTCAGCACACAATGAGAAAATATACCATAGCCTAACACACGAGAGCAAAATATACAACAGCGTCAACACACAATGAGAAAATATACCATAACCTAACACACGAGGGCAGAATATATCACAGCATAAACACACACAGACAAAATAAACAACAGCGTCAACACACGAGGACAAAATGTACAACAGCGTCAACACACGAGGACAATTATACGACAGCGTCAACACTCAATGACAACCTATACAACAGCGTCAACACACATGTACAAATTATACGACAGCGTCAACACACGAGGACAAATTATACCACAGCGTCGACACACGAGGAAAAATTATACGCCAGCGTCAACACTCACTGACAACCTATACAATAGCGTCAACACACATGTACAAATTATCCGACAGCGTCAACACACGTGGACAAATTATACCATAGCGTCAACACTCAATGACAACCTATACAATAGCGTCAACACACATGTACAAATTATACAACAGCGTCAGCCCACAATGAGAAAATATACCATAGACTAACACACGAGGGCAGAATATAGCATAGCATAAACACACACAGACAAAATAAACGACAGCGTCCACACACGAGGACAAAATATACCACAGCATCACCACACGAGGACAAATTATACCACAGCGTCAACACTCAAGGACAACATATACAACAGCGTCAACACACATGGACAAAATGTACTACGTCAAGGACAAAAGTGACGATACTACAACGTAAACACAAAAAGACATATACATCAAAATTAAAATACACATAGTGAAATTCACGAACTTGTATTGGATGGCCTGAAAACTAGCTGTATTATTAGATTCACCAGGCAGTAAGAAATAACAAGCTATTTCAGCACCATATGCGGCCCCCATCATACGAAACCTACAAAAGAATGTAGGTTACAAGCGATCTGAAACGGGGAAAAAACAATAAACACAATTCATATCAGATCATATCATGATGATCACATTTTAGCGTAAATTGACATCGCTCCGATAGAAAACCCTGGCTATGTAGCGTATTGATCAACAGGAAGTACGCTCCTTAACTTAAGGAAATTTCTTTGACTTTTATTTTTGCAACGTGGAAAATAGTTCTGAAAAAAACCACCGGTTCAGATTTTTTTTTATTATTTTCAGCAATGTTTTCCAATTGAAAAACGTCAGTTCAGAAACGCTCGTGAAACTGTGACAATGCTCTGGAAAAGGAAATAACGATGACATGTATGGTGCTACTGAGAAAAGGGGCAAAAATAACGATCTGAATCAAAGAAGTGACTTTGTCCTAGAATATCGTTATAAGGTGACTCTTAGTGTCATACATCCCCGATATCCAGGGGTTATGAGCGTAGGTGATCGTAACCCGTGGAAATCGAGGATGAGTGTCATAATGCAGGTGCATGTATTTAGGTGAAGCTGTGAAGCTAGCGAAGTGAGGTAACTGTCTTTAATACCAATTTAAGAAGAATACATGAGATGCAGTAAGTTATGAAAATTGTTTATATTCTTTGACAAACATCGTAAATGCAACTTTTAATATCATTTCAATAATTTGGCAAGTGAGTTTTCTTCATATTGTCAATAGCCCTGGTATAACCACCAACGTGGTTCTCATTTCGTCCCTATTTTTATAGGAAAATGCACAGAAAAGTATAACTGTGTTGGCTACTTAGGACTTTCTTGTGTTAGGACTTTTTCGTGTTTGGACTTTCTCGCGTTAGGACTTTCTTGTGTTAGGACTTTCTCGTGTTAGTCTTTCTCGCGTTAGGACTTTCTCGTGTTATGACTTTTTTGTGTTAGTCTCGTGTTAGGACTTTCTTGTGTTAGTCTCGTGTTAGGACTTTCTCATGCTAGGTCTTTCTTGTGTTAGTCTCGTGTTAGGACTTTCTCATGTTGAATGGTACGCACTCGTGACTAGTGGCTACTTTTCAATGCTTAACTGAAGGTTGAGACTAAATCTGAAATACCCTCCTTTATTAACCACTTATTTTGTGGTTATTTGACAGTTTGTGTGGATGCCAGTAATAAGTTATGTTAGTAAAACTCTGTGGATTGGTTTGTGACACTACCTTACCGTCGAGGCTATAGTAACATATACAAAGTACCTTTCCCAGTATCCCATACCGACGAAATTGTCTTTATTGAGTAAGTACATGTGACAGGGCGGACAACATTAACGCTCGGCCAGCCACTTTGGAGTATAGTGGTTATTGTGTTTTATCGCGGTATGTCTTGATACATCCCTGTTCCTGCTTCCGCCAAGTGTCGCAGAACTGCGATAAAACTTAGTCTCCTGAGAGCTGCTGCCATTATAAAGGATGCTGTAGCCATTTGGGGCCATCAGCCATTCGTGTGTATATCTAATACCATTACCGATCAAATAAAGCTGATGCGACAATATCATGGGTAATATAAGTGATGTTATATAATTTCTCCTATTGTCCCAATAGTGTTATTGCATTTCATTCTAACGTCATCCGTCCCCAAGGTAACTACAGTAGACCCCGACCCCACATAATATAATAGACGGCCTCGCTGTCGAGATGACTTTCTTATCTTCGGATAAAAGATATATTTTCGAATTTATTTAATTTAATTATTGGACAAACCATTGGTCTGTCTGGTTTTTATTACAATGGACAGTGGTAAATGAGACCTTGCTATCAGACGTTGAAGTTGGTGCTTCCTCCGCATTCAGACAAATTGATATTGAGTTATGTCACGTGCCAAGAAAGTGATATAGTGCTACGAGGATGACCGTTACCCTAATCACAAGGAAAGTCTCGGGTGTGATCACATGCTTGAATTAGAGCATTATGTCCCCTCCTCCCCCTTCATGTCTGAATAAACCGTTTTACATATTACATATCACCATAAATGTTAAAGAGATGCACTTCAACCTTGAGCAACAAAGAAAAAGTCATTTTTATCTTTCTGTGTGCTTTCGTTTGGTTCAAGATAAACTTAAATACCAAATGACAGACGGCTGTTTTTGTGAGGACAATATCATGTTTCTATGGTTATTATTTTCAACAGGCGTCACGCGTTATTCAGGAAATCATTCTTGAAATACCGTTGGAATTTGACGTCAGTACATGTCTGGTCTCTAATTACTGGCTTTGACGGGGAAAGCCGACTGAAAAAAATTACGCTGAATTGGAGTTCTTGGTATTACGCTTTCATATTGTTTTGAAAGTATTATTTTCTACATGCTATATAATGGAGAGGTAAATACATAGATATAGTATCATGTTTTCCATTTAATAGCGTTTCCATTACACGAGTAAAATACAAATGATATTCGATGAGAAACCATTCAATATGTTGTTTATTACCTCTATGGCGTCACAATCAAAGACAATGCCAAACGCACACATTTTAAGCTTTCCCATTGGTTAGTTTATATCTGTTGGTTTTGTAATCGGTATTTTTATTGATTAAAACCCAAGAAAGTGCAAATCATTTAGTAAATTGACTATTTTCCATTCCAATGAGAACTATCGCATTGACATATTCATAACCACTATTTCGCGTCATCAGTCAATAATTATTCAATGTAATATCTTAGACTTGCCAGCCATGCAATGTATTTTATAATGTTCATGAATCTATGTGATAATATGTCTTTAATCCGGAACGTACTTGTTAAATATTATATTTCCGGTTATGTTTCGATGACTTGTGTAGATGTCCCACTTAGTCAGACAAATCACACGCGCTCTGACGTAACAAGTTAATAGTAACGAGCGCTGTGACTGCTGTCTGTGTTTATCAGACTGCCTGCCGTTCTAAATCAGCCGACATTAACATGAATAGGAAGAGTGGTTGTTAGTTATTTATTTACATTACTAATATGATACCAATCATTCACATGCTGAGTGTATAGATAACCACACATTAGCTCCCAGACGAATGTCTCGCGCTCCTCTCGCGCTGCATCCCTAGCAGCCTCCTCTAGCATTGTATCCCTCTTTCAAATTTATCCCTCCCAGCCCTTATCAAAGTACACCAAACATATGGTGACCACGTTTTATAGAACACTTCCTCACGAACTCCCTGTCGATATCACAAGCACACTGCGGTTTATTCATACTAGGTCATGACTCCGGTTTACACTTGGTATTTTGTATACATTCATTGTAACTTACAACGTCAGTCATGTACTAGTGCTTTAATACGAGGAACAATAACATATATGGACACAAACCGGTTCAAAATCAGGCCGCATAAAGTACACATAAGATATGACCCTAATAGAAGTTACCGTGTACCATCGTTATTATTCTGTGAGCATTAAAGTTCATAAACCGTTAAGGTTGTAGCTTATCTCAAAAATGGGATTAGAAAACCATACCCAGTGACCATAAGGATGGGTGTTATTTATTCAACAAACAGTTCTAGGGAATCAAAGAAATATAGAGCAGAATAATTCAAATATGGTGGCTGACATGTGCAATTTCGTTATTTCGCAGCAAGTAAGTAACGATATATATATAGTCTTTTCGCCCGCAGATGTTATCGTATTTTTGAAGCAAAATAACGACACAACTAATAACAAAATGGCACATATCAGCCACCATATTCAAATGTTTATTATGTGTTCATAAAATCTAAAAATAGCGATTTGCATGTACAGGAAACGAAGTTTTAATGTGTGGAGATCCTCCTTTACGACACATGTACTGGTATATAAAACCACACCAATCTCTTCATCACATCGTCGACGGTGAGGCGTCAGTAGTAACCATTAATTAACATAATATTGAAAAATAAACTACCATGTATCTATAGAATGAAACATATCACAGTGTACTGCTGACACAACGAAAAGTAGGCGCCTGAACATCTGTACGTCTCTGTTCACCAGTAACATAATTACCTTAATTATACATTTGTCTACGTGCTATCTCATGCAACACTCAGCAGTTCACGTTTCTCCCTCGCAAATGTCTTGTATGCAAATAGTAGATCTCGGTATGCAGATTGGGTCCATTTATTCATTTGTGTACTTAACTATCTAGTTTTCTTCTACTGATTTCTTAAGTGCTTAAAAATTGAATTTACATGCAGTTTAAATTGGAACTGTGTGAGCGCTGGAACACTTCTATGGTGTTGGGAAGTAAAGAACCGAGGTTTGTGGAGAATTGTAACTAACAGTAGTGTTAATGTGGTTTGTAAGAGATGGCCTATCTTGTTTAGATAATTATGTTTTTCACAACGCCCAGATTTATATATGTCATTTGTTTCTACATGACAGGAAAGCAAAAAATGCAATCGTGTTATATGATTACAGCGATAATTCCAACTGGCCAATTATGGGTTCTAGCTGTCAATCTCCCTGCTTTTGGTGTCACTGAAAACGTGATATATAGGCGATTTCAATTTCCCCTACTTCCGCTGCATCAACAATTCTTGAAGAAATTGGCATGTACATTGGAGAGTCGAAGGCATCAAGTAATCTACTCAAATGTCATCATATCGATTTTTAAGAATCATGTAACCAGTACTTGAACACGATAAAATTTTGATCGTTGGTCGATTTAAACTAAGAATGACCAAACGGCCCGTTACTGATCAGTCTTTATCACTCTGATCTTTTACACCAGACCTTGTAAAACTTTCCTCTCACTATTACAACCAATTCAAGGCGTTCTCCACACGTTAACAACAACAATCCAAGCTTTACTCCACACGTAAACAACAACAATCTAAGCTTTACTCCACACGTACACAACAACAATCCAAGCTTTACTCCACACGTTAACAACAACAATCCGAGCTTTACTCCACACGTTAACAACAACAATCCAAGCTTTACTCCACACTCACAGCTCCATCCTGTCCCTCTCATGACCACCAACAATCCAAGCCTTTATCCTCTCATGACCACCAACAATACAAACCATTCTACACACAGTATTATCAGCAATGCAAGCTGTAATTCACTTATTATCACCAACAATCCTAGCCTGTATCCTCTCATGACCACCACCCACCCAAGCCTTTATCCTCTCATGACCCCCAACCATCCAAGCCTTTATCCTCTCATGATCACCAACAATCCTAGCCTTTATCCTCTCATGACCACCAACAATCCAAGCCTTTATCCTCTCATTACCACCAACCATCCAAGCCTTTATCCTCTCATGACCCCCAACAATCCTAGCCTTTATCCTCTCATGACCACCAACAATCCAAGCCTTTATCCTCTCATTACCACCAACCATCCAAGCCTTTATCCTCTCATGACCACCAACCATCCTAGCCTTTATCCTCTCATGACCACCAACAATCCTAGCCTTTATCCTGGCATGACCACCAACCATCCAAGCCTTTATCATCTCATGACCACCAACAATCCTAGCCTTTATCCTCTCATGACCACCAACAAGCCAAGCCTTTATCCTCTCATGCCCACCAACAAGCCAAGCCTTTATCCTCTCATGACCCCCAACAAGCCAAGCCTTTATCCTCTCATGACCCCCAACAAGCCAAGCCTTTATCCTCTCATGACCACCACCCATCCAAGCCTGTATCCTCTCATGACCACCACCCATCCAAGCCTGTATCCTCTCATGACCACCAACAATCCAAACCTTTTTACACATAGTATTATCAGCAATGCAAGCTGTAATTCACAAATTATCACCAACAATCCTAGCCTGTATCATCTCATGACCACCATCCTCTCATGACCACCAACAATCCAACCCTTTATCCTCTCATGACCACCAACCATACAAGCCTCTATCCGCTCATGGCCACCAACCATCCAAACCTTTATCCTCTCATGATCACCAACAAGCCAAGCCTTTATCCTCTCATGATCACCAACAATCCTAGCCTTTATCCTCTTATGACCACCAACAATCCAAGCCTTTATCTTCTCATGACCACCAACCATCCAAGCCTTTATACTCTCATGACCACCAACAATCCAAGCCTTTTTCCTCTCATGACCACCAACCATCCAAGCCTTTATCCTCTCATGGCCACCAACAATCCAAGCCTTTATCCTCTCATGACCACCAACCATACAAGCCTTTATCCGCTCATGGCCACCAACCATCCAAACCTTTATCCTCTCATGATCACCAACAAGCCAAGCCTTTATCCTCTCATGACCACCAACAAGCCAAGCCTTTATCCTCTCATGACCACCAACAAGCCAAGCCTTTATCCTCTCATGATCACCAACCATCCAAGCCTGTATCCTCTCATGGCCACCAACAATCCAAACCTTTATACACACAGTATTATCAGCAATGCAAGCTGTAATTCACATATTATCACCAACAATCCTAGCCTGTATCCTCTCATGACCACCAACAATCCAAGCCTTTATCCTTTCATGACCACCAACCATCCAAGCCTTTATCCTCTCATGATCACCAAGCCAAGCTTTTATCCTCTCATGACCACCAACCATCCAAGCCTGTATACTCTCATGGCCACCAACAATCCAAACCTTTATACACACAGTATTATCAGCAATGCAAGCTGTAATTCACATATTATCACCAACAATCCTAGCCTGTATCCTCTCATGACCACCAACAATCCAAGCCTTTATCCTTTCATGACCACCAACCATCCAAGCCTTTATCCTCTCATGATCACCAAGCCAAGCTTTTATCCTCTCATGACCACCAACCATCCAAGCCTGTATACTCTCATGGCCACCAACAATCCAAACCTTTATACACACAGTATTATCAGCAATGCAAGCTGTAATTCACATATTATCACCAACAATCCTAGCCTGTATCCTCTCATGACCACCAACAATCCAAGCCTTTATCCTTTCATGACCACCAACCATCCAAGCCTTTATCCTCTCATGATCACCAAGCCAAGCTTTTATCCTCTCATGACCACCAACCATCCAAGCCTGTATACTCTCATGGCCACCAACAATCCAAACCTTTATACACACAGTATTATCAGCAATGCAAGCTGTAATTCACATATTATCACCAACAATCCTAGCCTGTATCCTCTCATGACCACCAACAATCCAAGCCTTTATCCTTTCATGACCACCAACCATCCAAGCCTTTATCCTCTCATGATCACCAAGCCAAGCTTTTATCCTCTCATGACCACCAACCATCCAAGCCTGTATACTCTCATGGCCACCAACAATCCAAACCTTTATACACACAGTATTATCAGCAATGCAAGCTGTAATTCACATATTATCACCAACAATCCTAGCCTGTATCCTCTCATGACCACCAACAATCCAAGCCTTTATCCTTTCATGACCACCAACCATCCAAGCCTTTATCCTCTCATGATCACCAAGCCAAGCTTTTATCCTCTCATGACCACCAACCATCCAAGCCTGTATACTCTCATGGCCACCAACAATCCAAACCTTTATACACACAGTATTATCAGCAATGCAAGCTGTAATTCACATATTATCACCAACAATCCTAGCCTGTATCCTCTCATGACCACCAACAATCCAAGCCTTTATCCTTTCATGACCACCAACCATCCAAGCCTTTATCCTCTCATGATCACCAAGCCAAGCCTTTATCCTCTCATGACCACCAACCATCCAAGCCTTTATCCTCTCATGATCACCAAAAATCCTAGCCTTTATCCTCTCATGACCACCAACAATCCAAGCCTTTATCCTCTCATGACCACCAACCATCCAAGCCTTTATCCTCTCATGACCACCAACCATCCAAGCCTTTATCCTCTCATGATCACCAAAAATCCTAGCCTTTATCCTCTCATGACCACCAACAATCCAAGCCTTTATCCTCTCATGACCACCAACCATCCAAGCATTTATCCTCTCAAGACCACCAACAATCAAAACCTTTCTCCTTCAAGATCACCAACAATCCAAATCTTTCTACACACAGTATCATCAGCAATGCAAACTTTAATTCACATATTATCGCCAACTCTCCAAGCCTTTCTCTCAAAAAATTGTTGTTTTTATCCCGGATAAGAATATTGCAAAGCATGACTTATTTCCGACGAATTTATTCCTAGCTAGGTATACCATGACAACGTTTAATTTGTCTTTTATCCAACCAACAAGGAACAAGTTGTAAAGCGAAAGTCCCTAAAGACGATGTAAACAATGACAATGTCATCGAACTGTCCAAAGGCTAGCCATCTGTGACGTAACTGTCAAGATTGGATGCCAAATCAATAGCTCAAAGGGGTTACAGTGTGCACGTGTATGACCTTAACGGGAACACGGCATATGTAACCATGCCAAGAGTATCACAAATCAAGAAATATAAATTATGTAAATGAATAAGGATTGAAGTGTGGGAACAACATTTGCAGAAGTGTGACGTAATGTCAGGAGAACAAATTCTGTCCATAACAAACATTAAATCATTTCAGCGTGAATGTGTACATGTACAACAGGGACACAATAATAAATGTCCTTGGACTATAACTTGAGGGTGACTAGTGTTTGTACGAAATTAAGAATGATATGTCTTTCTAATTAACCTTCTCAGCCCCAGACTCAGTAATGATTAATCATCACCCGCCTCTGAATAAACATCAAGCTATAATTTAAAGTAACCTGATGGTAAAACAAGACGTCATTAATTCATGTTTTATGTGACGTCACCGGAAATGGAGAAATCTCTACTTGAGATTTGCAAACATCAATGGCTTATAAAATGTGCAAATGTGTAACAAAAATGACGACATCATTGAACTGTGACACGGACACACTGCATCAGAGCACACAAAGGAATGGTGTTTGATGACGGGATCCGTGACTCAATCTGTGGCGAGTGTGAGCTGCCTTTATCTCGGTAGATCAAGACATAACTATCTTTCCTTTACTTAAGCGGAGATGCACCTGTGAAGTGTTGAGTATGCAGAACAACAGACATATTCATAACCCTGACCACTAACATCAAACAGATTACAGTTAAGATGAGCTTCACTTCACATTCTGTTTGGCAATGTCAGAACGCTACAAATGTGGGGACCTCGTGTGCTACTTTGGTATTTTGGCTCCCGTGGAACTTGTGCTATTTGTAAGGTTCGCCAGCCTAACAATCAGCCCTGAAACACCTGGGGAACTCTTCAGACCTCTGTACATTTCTGGTCAGTCTATTAACATTGCCTGGTCAGCCTATTAACATTGTTTGCATGCTTTGAATCAGATAACACAGCATATCACAGATGATTTGCTGGTAGTCTATAGTGTTTGTTAAACATTAACAATATCTACGGTATAAGTTAAGTTTAACCCATCTTAACATTACACATTAATAATCTTAATCATTCAAAGTTGTCAGTGTTAGTTATTTCTACTCGGTTTAACAGTTAGTAGACCCGTTTTAACATGATACACATTGATGTCTGTTATAAAGTTAAGCTAACTTAACACGATACAAACAGTCGCCGTAGAGAAATTCTTTTCCCATCCAGGATATAAAGAATGTGGTTAGAGACCAAAGTTGTGGTAAGGAATGCTTATTTTAAAACATTAAGTGAAACGAAGGTTGAGAGAAGGGGAGATGGGAATCGAGAGAGGAGGGGGTTAACGAGATTGACTGACAGACACGTGACAGTTAAACCCGCGAGCAGGTTTAACGGCACGAAAAACGGTTAAAACTCACAGATGGATGCCAAAATATTGTTCTTGAAGATGGAAAAGCTTCCTTTAATTCCAGACACCCCATCGGGAAATCTGGGATTAAACAGAGTCTGATGTGAAAACTTTCTCACTCTGTTCTGATGTCTTTAATGGCATAGAGAATTTGACACATTGTACCGTTATATTTATGCAACCTTCTTGACCCCCCCCC
>NW_018480066.1:511330-569085 GCF_002113885.1 Mizuhopecten yessoensis | reverse complement strand
TATTTATGCACCCTTCTTGCCCCCCCCCCCTCCCCCGCCACATTGTTTAGCAGTACTAATGTTGTTGTTGACATTGTTTATAAGTCTGATCAAGTGTAGACAAAGCAAGCATTAAATCACTATGTTATATAGGAAAGGAATGGTGTTACCAGAACAAGCGAAGATTTCAAAACAGATAGAGGACTTCTGTACTGGCATCTTCTGTTTTGTAGCATTTTAACCTCCTTAGTCACGTAAAAACAACAACGTTGCTATTTCTCCATGGTTTATTAGGAATAACAACGTTGCTATTATTATATTTTTTACAAGGAATAACAACAACGTTGCTGTCTCTATATGGTATACAAAGGAAAACAATTAAATTATATGTGGTTTTAATAAATAAAAAACACCGATAACGTCGATATCTCTTTATTGTTTACAACTACAGTGGTGTGCGATATTTATTCAAACAGTCTCGGTTTCGTCCAGTTATTTACAACGATAAAGCATCAAGTTCTTATCTACGCTTTAGACTTTAACAACTCATATCACACTAACTATATCTGTACACGGGCCATTTCCAGAGGAGGATTGTTTTGTATTTTCAGAATTGCTATTAGTTTTTACCAATCCTGAAGCTCCAACGCCTAGCCTTGATGACATAGCAATACTCTTGTGTGGTCACGCTGTTTACTGACGGTACCATTTTATCACAAACCGATGCCCTGGCTCGGCCGAACCCATTTTTTTTATTTATAAAAGAAAACATGCCAGCAGTTACTAGTAGGTGGGACTGTGCTATTTTGATATTATTATATTCACCAAAGGGAATATAATTATGTTTCTCAATTTACCAATTCCAAAAGGTCTTCTTCGACCCCTGCGTGGCAGTAACCATATTCGAGCCAACGTTTGATGTAGCACTCAGCAGCTTTAAAACCTGTATTACACCCTACATTTTACTTGATTAGAGATGGAGATATGTCTGACTGAATCTACTGAGGATGTATAATTCTGTTTGACAAGTTTATTGTCTCTAAGGAAATACCCTTGTTTTGTTCCCCGTACTTGTATTAGGGTTGTCTTCACTTATTTTACTGTAAGGACAACACACTGGTTCTCCTAAAGCCTTGGCCTCAGACTCGAGTCAGCGGGTGGGTCGGTTCAACAAACTAACTCTTTGTAGATAATTAATTACTTCCACGAAGCCAAATAGCGAGAGGCAATGTCTATAAGTAATGAAGGGAAACGGTAAAAAAGTGTTATAATTAAATAACGTCGATTTTACCTCTAATGAAGAATTGTGACTGGGAGCATGCGGACGAGAAGTGCGAGTTTTATGTACGGTACGTGTGTGTGTATGGAGACGGGTTGCCGTGACAGGAGACAACTAGAGAGATACATTTCGGCAATCAATGGACGATACAGATAGACACCGACATTTCGCGTGAAAGTTGTCTGAAGCAAGGACATAGGATACGTACCGTGCCAAAGTATGGTCTTCAGAGCTCACGTGTCTGTTGTGCACCGCCAGAAACACTGCCAAACGCGTGTGTGCTGGCATCAATGTATTTGTGAGATGACTGTGCGTGTGTAAGGTGACCTAATGTTCTTATATGAAGATACTTATGAAAGTGTTAGATATAGTTATAAACATGTTACACATCAAAGTTCTTGCAAGATGCTTGTCAGATGACAGCAAAGTACTTCTTAACAGTAATGTACGCGTTACACCTGTGTGAGATACCGCGTGTTTACACCTGTGCGAGATACCGCGAGTTTACACCAGTGTGAGATACTTTGGCAACACCTGTATGTAATAACGTGATAACTACTTTGTAAAATAACGAACCTAATGTCGCTCGTGACTTGCATCCCTGTGTCTTATCTCGAAATTAAATGAAATGCAGTTTTATATATCATTTTATTGAAATTTGAACAAAGAATGGATTAGTTCAATAAATGAATATCAAAGTGTATAAACTATTCCAGGAATATTGTGTGAGTTAGCGAGGTTACACCTTTAGGAATTAAGTAGATTACACTTATGTGAGATAACGAGGTTACATCTGTGTGACGCTTATAGAAGTGTGAGACAATTTAATAGCGTATGACTAAGATACGACAATGTAATTACTACCGACCAGAAGCATCAATAACCTAACGTTGCTCGTGACTTGCACCCCTGTGTCTCATCTCCAACCCAATGAAATGCAGTTTTCAAAATTATTTTATTTGAATTTGAACAAAAAGGGAATCAGTTCAATAAATGAATATCAAAGTGTAATAATTATCCCACCAACTTAAAAACAGCTCAATTCCTAAATCTCACCAATTCTGTGGTAGACATGCCAAATAAATAGTATACTAATGTCTGATGATGTTGTCACGTGATTGAGAAACTGTCATAAAAAAGCTAGAGCTAAGGTCATGTAAAGGCGGTATGATGGGCTCCTCACTGAAAGGTAATTTCCTCGAAACGATAATACCGACACGTATTAAAGCTGAACGTCAGACAGAGAGAAGGGACCAATTTTAAGAAATTGGATTTTGTCTCGCTCAGGGGACAGAACCAATGAAAGCCAAACGTGAGGTATTGCCAAGAAAGGCACATGGACACAAAAAGTTAGTTAGGAAGTAGAGACTGAAAATATATAGGTTCAAAGTATTTCCGTGGTGCAACAGATTTATTCTGAATGCTTCGTGTCCCCAAAAAGAGAGCACGAAAGAAATTCTGAGAGCGGGGGTGTTTGTTGGTCCTCCATCAAAGCCCTGGCCCGCATGGTGTCAATCCAAATAGATATATAGGTTATCATATGTGTGATATTACACATGTGGCCGTCGCGGTAAACAATGTAACAATACCTATAATATGGGCTTGTGTGGAGCAATGGCGTAGCCTGTACATTTATTTCTCTGGCAATGTGATCTTTTCTGGCAATTTTATCTTAATTCAATTTCACCTGATAAATAGAATATTAAACTCGGGTATTTCTTATATGGAGTTGTTGAACTCCTATAGAATAGTAGTTTTCCATACAGCAAAATCCAATCTATCTAATTTCGGATATCCTATAGAGTTTGTATTCATGACCATTCATGTCCTCCTAATGATGACAATGTCACGTTTTAAAGCTTCATCTTGAATTTGTGCTATATTTCATATCAAAACAGAACAAATGACCTTAAGCCAAAAAGAAAAACAAATTGTATTAAATCGAAACGTTTCTATAATATAATTCAACATTGCTACTATTAGTTTCCGGACCGCCTTCCCTTGTTGTACACGTGAAGCAGTTTTGTTCTCTTTTGTATCCATGCGATGAAATTCAAGATATAACTTTCGATACAGTTGTTTGATCTTGTGTGATAATATCTTCCTTTTTCATTAAATGTTTAACATACTGTTTCAATACATGCATTAATATTCTATAATTGTAATTAAACTTTTCCGAGACAGGCAAATGCAATAATATATGCACGCATTTGAAATATTTCGAATTAAGACTGAAATATCTCCATATTATCTTATTGTTAATATCAATTTATTTCTCAGGGCCAAATCGGAAGTTACTATAAATACCAAGTCGCCATGAGATGACGGAAGGGCAGTGAAGCTGTTTAAAGGACGTGTTTTACGTGTTCCCGTATACGTGCTGTATGTAACTGCGACAGCCTATCCGCATCTAAGGAGCTGACCGACCTTAGGGCGTAACCTGGACGGGCAAGGTTATTTTGAATCTCCGAGGGCCCGGTAAGCTGGAGTATCACACCCTCAAGACGACAGAACACGGCCTAGCCCGTGAAAAATAGTCTATAAACCCATCAACCAACCAACCAACCAACCAACGAGAAGACGGAAGCTATCCGTAGTTTTGTAACCGACCTCGCGTATTGATCCGGAAATTCTGCCTCGGGATGTTTCTGATGTTATCGTACGCTTTCTGTACCGAAGTCGGTTCTATCACTGGTTGTAAAACCGAACATTTGGTTCCTTACTTTCGATATTATCTGTAAAACTTCTAACATAAATGTATTTTTAAGGGAAGAGTTAGGTTTATTTCTGTTCAAAGATGAAAAGGCCTGGTCTATTTGCCGGCAATCCATCGGCGATTTAGTCCAGTGATTGCTTCAGTAATTGAAAAATCCAATTAGTAAATTTAACGTGTGTGGCTAACGGAGACAAGTATCTCGATCCGGCTGGTAGCTACGATCCGCTCGGGACATTAAAACGTACGTTTGTATCAGTATTATATCCATGCACGTATTTATCTGACATCCGTCAGCTTTAAACTCGATTAATCTATAATAATCGACAAACTTAATAAAGATTTCCCACTTTTATATGATTAATCGGTGATTCACAAGTAAACATACAGATCGATCACTGCTGGAGGTAAAGACGATCCTATCGACAATCAACACCCGTATCTCCACGTGATTGACAAATCATACTTACAAGAAAAGGAGACTATATTATAAGTCAGATGATAAAGAAATATTCGACAATGCTCTGGAATCAAACATATTTGGTTTGATGGACAGAAATAATTTAAAAATGAAATATTCGGGAATGCAGATTGGCAAACCGTGACAAATCGTTCTGGTATTTTCGCCCCCAAAACCTTCGTAAAACTAACACGAAATTATGCTTATTTTCATGAATGACATAAAACTAACTCTACACTATACTACAAAGCTATACACACGTATCTGGCACTAAGTACGAAACAGTGGGTACCTATTACCATATAATTAGTCAATCACAGCCAGGCTGTGAAAGGCTGATTACACAAACTACTCCCAGCGTTGTTGAATTATCGGCCTTCCGCTCCATTAACGCCGGGTTTATTTGTGGCTTTTCTGGTTTATATACTGTAAAATCCGCACGTGCAATTAAAGTGATCACGTGGTAGTTATATAATATAAATCATAATTATATCAACCTTAAAACCGATAATTAATTGTTATTTACTACCATTAATCACTTTGAATTATCTACACGAATCCTTATCCTTGTGAACAAACATGATCAATCGCACGAGAGACTAGTCACTGCAACCTGACGCCCCTACATCTACCGAGTTTCCGCTTCAGCCTGATCGCCTTCAGGCTCAAGATACCGATCACAAACGTCACACAACACTGTCGTATTATCACAGATACAATGTATTCTTCCGATTTCAACCTAGATATTTTCATTTGCTCCGTGCGGCACAACTAAGACCCTGGGAGAAAAGCGATAACAAGCTTTAAACCTGAAATCCAAAATGGCCGCCCGACGGCCAAGTTGCACAACTAAGCCCCAAGGAACTTAATTGCGTACCAAATTAGATAAAAAAATGTGTACAGTATTTTCTTGAAAATTCCTGTAACAAGAAAGGATAACTAGAAAAAAAAGTAGAATTTGTCGTTTAATAATTTGAACTATATAACCTGCATCAATGAACAAAAGGGTTAAATCCCTAAAGTATCGCTTGCTAATGTTGTTACGCTATGACTTTCACGGAACGGACCTTTGAGCATGGTATCTTGACCGTACTCAAACGGGTCATGTCATTTTGCTTTAACTTCGGAAATATTTATAATGATATCAGGCATTGTTTCCCAATGAAAATCAATTAGAAACATACGCATTCTACAAGTATTTGACCTTAGTGACCTGCGTCATTGACCTTGCTCCGTGCGACAAATTAGACCATATAACATTAACCTAACGGCAAGGCACCAGTAGCGCCAATCAGCAATACTGCTTCGTAAGGAGATTATGTTATGTTTACCACTAAGAAGATATTAAATTTGACCTTCATGACTTTAATCTTTCACCATATGACAATATTTACTATCGAATGGCATTGCCACTATATAACCCTACACAATTCAGTTAATAATAATAATAATAATAATAATAATAATATACAACATTTATATAGCGCCCTATATAATTTGTAAAATTACTCTAAAGCGCTTTACAACATATGGATAATAGTAATGGTTATAATTGTGAAAAAAAAGGAAAAAAAGGCTTACAATCACTTTTTTACATTTAAGCAAGCAATGTGCATATGATTGAACAAATAAAAGGGTGGTATTTACATAACGTCTTTGCAAAGATTCTAAAATGCAGACGTGAAGAGGTGAGTTTTGATGTCCCTCTTGAACTTGGCCAGGGTATTGGACTTTCTAATTGCAGATGGTAAGCTATTCCACAACGAAGCCGAAACCCTTCCAAAGCATCTGTTTCCGTAGGTCACAGTTCGAGATTTTGGGACACACAACAAAGATTCTGACTCCGACCGCAGTGGTCGTGACGGCTGATACAGGGTAACAAGCTCCTGTACGCATTGAGGAGCTGTTCCATACAGTGCCTTGTATGTGTACACCAGAATTTTGTGCTGCGACCTGTATCGTACAGGTAACCAGTGCAACGAATAGAGCACAGGTGTGATGTGCTCTCTCTTTCGAGTACGAGTAACTAGCCGTGCTGCAGTGTTCCGGACCCTCTGCAGACGACTAGTTAGTTTGTCAGATATACCACAGAGCAGGGCGTTACCATAATCCGACCGCGAGGTAAGAAGTGAATGGACCAAAATCTTGCATGCTGGAGAGCCATTGTTTGCTGACACTTTGGGGAAAAGACGATTAGTTCCGTCTTTTCCTGATTAAGCTTTAGCATGTTGGCGTTCATCCAGAAACTGATATCTGTCAGACAAGCTTCCAGACTTTCTGAGACGGTATTCCAACTGTCCTGTGGTTTAATGACCATGTAAACTTGTTGGCATTCATATGAATATTGTTTCGTTGGATACTGCTGACCATCTCCGGGCGATGACTGTTCTATTCGTTGAACAAGCATACATTATTTGAAAGCAGTTCAATGCTTAATTGATTACATTGACTCTTCAAAATCTTATCATCAATGTTGATAAAATAAAGAAGCTGACATCTGTAACGTTGGATTTTGGCCCTGATCATACAGCAAAGTGATATTGTACAACTAGGACTCAAGAGGAACCTGTGTACGACACATATAACGTTATCCAGTATGTTCTATGAAATAGCACTAGATTAACTTTGACCCCCACAAACTAAGTCTGCCACCTTACGGCGATATTGTTTTCAAATCCACAAATAAAAGTGATTTAAAACAACTAAGTCCCCAGAAGAATCTGTTTACAAAATATGAAAAAAAGTTTTGTCCAATATGTTTTGAGAAATAGCGGTAACAAACGTTGATCCTGCGATATAAGATAAAATCTACAAGCAAAAGAAAATGTTGCACGGGGAATTTGAGTACAAAATTTAAGGAAAAACTACTATAATAAGAATTGCAAAGTGCTGAACGGATCCCCGGACGAAAGGCGGTTTGAAAAGCAGATCATCTAATGAGGGTGGGCTAAAATGAAACTAGCATGCCTGTCCATGATGATTAGAAGGTTTTTATCGCGAGTGTAATATACCGGTCAGTTAAAGCATATAAATATGTTCAGATTTGATGTCACCTCTGCAGGTCGCGGATTGAGAACAGAATATACCTGTTGTTACCAACTGCATGTTTCGTAAGAGGCGACTTATGTTGGAACATCCTGTAGAATCAGGAATTCGCTTTTGTGCCATCTACTTGGGGACAAAAGGCGACCAAAAATAATCTGATGCCCGCAGCATTCATTACATTGGAATTTTGATCTTTTCTCTCCACTTCCTACCAACCTTTTCTTTTCCTAGCGATTCACTTGGCGACACCTCGCCTTTAGCCATAGTGATGATTGGGGAAAGCGAAGGGTTCTATCCTAAACATTTTATTCTTTATTTCCTGCTAAACTCTCAGCATTAAGAGTAATCGCTAGCACTAGTTAAACTGTTGTCAGTGTGATCAGGTGAAATACTGTGTCATTCTGTGGGGTAGTATTCTAAAAGTCGACACGAGATCTGCACGTAAACACACGCGCACACATTACAAACACGGGAGCACGTCTTTAAATGGCCTTTGCTGTTAATAAGGTGCAAAACTAATAAAACCAAATAAGATTAATGTGAAAGCAAGCTTTGAATGAAATTACTGTCAAAGCATGACGGGTCGTTTGAAAAAGTTTATAAAATTGCCATCTTATTTCAAATGCCTGTGCAATAAATAACTGCTGCGAAGTGACGTAATTTTATGAAGTACTACATACTATTCCGTCTTTGCGTATTGCAGAGTTATCTTCTCTTGGGAGCAGGTATTGATTGTTACGTCATTGGTTTGTGCGAGAAAATTACGTCGTTTTCTCAAAAATTGATGACGTTACTCTCATAAACAAGTGACGTAACAATCAATACCTGCTCCCAAGAGAAGATGACTCTGCAATACGCAAAGACGGAATAAATAGTAATAACACGTAACACGGAGGCAACTGATACTCCCGGTGATAGTTCTATAAAACACTATACTGTTCACCTATAATACACTACTGTTCACTTATAATACACAACTGTTCACCATAGGGTTGGTTGTCCACATGATACGCCCCTGTAGCCTGGCACCCACCACTTACCATTGTCGTACGTCTTTATCAAACGAGAAAATTAACGTGAAGTCAGCAGCTGTGTTTTATCGCGCTTTAATAGGGACCTGACTCGACTCTGTTTAAAGGTTTTGTCGTTGTGCAAGTCATCAGTTGTTAAAAGTTTAGTCAGCTTAGTTATACGTCATAGTGACGTCATCGTGAAATAGATTAAAGTTGACGAAGTAACATAAGATATTAAAAACTTTGAAAAGATAACAGTTGCTCTTAGTGTTCATATCTATTCATACAAAATGGAATCAGCCGTGTAATTTTCGACAGTTTAGCTGCTATGAATACATTATCTTTGAAAACAAATCTTTCCAGGAAGCTAATAAGGCTTTGAATGAATTACGCCAAGCAGGTCTTTAGTTAATTCTACACGCGAACGTTCATGTATTATGCATGGCACATGTCGCCTCCCCCAGCATCAGTATCCGACTTGATTCTATCACAAGGAAGTCAGGTATTTCAAGGTTTGTATCTTTAATGAGTTACTTTATAAAACAAGGAGAAAACCCCCATGTGACAGGTGGTATTTCCGGGACTAACACTGACACAACACAGCGTAGACAATTTTAAGTGTCTTGCATAATAAGATTGTCAAACATCATAAAATGTCCACACTGATACCTGTTCAATCCTATACTCACATACATATATATACGTAACACCTTGCTTCCTGCCACACCCATTCTTTACACACATACACATCACACACAGATGTGACACACAGGCAGTGGAAAGTGGCAGGCGAGGAGTCAATTATGCAACTTTGACGAAATCTGAGAAGTAATGCAAAACAGTCTTCAAATTACGTTCAATGCACTAAAGAAATTACGAAAAATATTGTAGGTTTGCAATTTCAACTTATTATTGAATTAAAAGGTAGGGAGAGGAAAAAATAAACAAAAATCTAAAAATGGTATCATTTTTGTAGATGTACGTGTCCTGTACCACACGACTACTGAACACAACTCAGCTTACAGATACTACACGACACTCGAACACATATACTTCATAAAAATAACGTCGAAATACAATTATATATACCATATTACCTGCCGAAAACCTACATAACTAATACTATATACTGCCCGGGAACGTATTCACTATACAAATGGAGTTTGGAACAAATAGTTATATACATTATTATATCACTTAAACGAAATCTGATGAATGGTATCATCACTTTTTATATCTAACAAAATCTAATGAACCGTGTGATCACTAAATAAAATATCTATATTATACCAACGTGAATGAACGATGAGATCGATAAATAAAACATTTATAGCAACAGTCATATCACCACGTAGTCGCGGTTTTAATAAGTAGTATGGCGAGATACTACATTATTTTATTTATGAAACAATATCTGAAGAATTGTACGATCGCAGAATAAAAGATAGATATTACATTCGACCTAATGATTGGTTTGATAGCTGAAAATCTTTTTACTACACCTTTCCTGAAAGGGGTATGGTTGTTGATATCAAGTTTATAATATTTTGTGAATACAATTTTATTTATTTAATGGAAAGTGTGAAATAAGTAATACATTTTAATTTTTGGTTAGGATGGAGGAGTGCAATATGTGATGAAACCGCAGCACGAAGAGAAAACCCTCCTGGCAGGGCAAGCAACCCAATACTTTTGGGAGTCGAACCCAGACCGTCTTTATGAAAGGCGAGGACGCTAACCACTGCGCCAATCGACCACCCCATTTTTGATATAACGTTAAGTGTGACGTATGCCCCGATGCTATGAGCGAATGACGTCAAAATCAATCGTCCAGACGGAGCGATTATTAGGGGTTATTGGAAATTCGCGTCGTTTCAGGAAATGAAGTAAACACGAATTCCGTGGTTTTCCGGTGAGTATGCCAGATACTCATTTGTACGTCATATTTTCTTATATTCCTGATGAAAATATCTGATATGTTATCCGACATACTTGTGAAATACACCGATGAACGGAATCGCTAAATGCTAGTTTACATAAATGGAAGATATGATCACACTATACCAGTTTATATTAAATCAAGCCTTATGAACGGAAGTCTGCATAAAAGTCAATCTCGGCCTTCTCCCTGCCGTTGATATTCATTTTTTCCATTAGGAATATTTCAATGATTTATATAGCGACAATTGAAAATGATCGATTTTACGATAAATACAAATATGAGTGCCTGTCATGAAGATTCAATCCATATTAATCTTTCTGGTATTTACAGGTACTTTTGACGGCTTTAATCACAGGAACTAAGTCAATAATGTTAGGTTCACATATTACACATATACTATACCATAAACACTAAGTCAAAAGTGCGTGGTAAACGTACAGTGTCCCAACTTTAACCAGAGGAACTAAGTCAACAGTGCGTGGTATACAGACCGTATCACAACTTTAACCAGAGGAACCAAATCAACAGTGCGTGGTACACAGACAGTATCACAACTTTAACCAGAGGAACTTAGTCAACAGTGCGTGGTACACGTACCGTATCGCAACTTTAACCAGAGGAACTAAGTCAACAGTGCGTGGTACACGTACCGTATCGCAACTTTAACCAGAGGAACTAAGTCAACAGTGCGTGGTATACAGACCGTATCACACCTTTAACCAGAGGAACCAAATCAACAGTGCGTGGTACACGTACCGTATCACAACTTTAACCAGAGCAAATTAGTCAACAGTGCGTGGTACACGTACCGTATCACAACTTTAACCAGAGGAACTAAGTCAACAGTGCGTGGTACACAGACCGTATCCCAACTTTAACCAGAGGAACCAAGTCAACAGTGCGTGGTACACGTACCGTATCACAACTTTAACCAGAGGAACCAAGTCAACAGTGCGTGGTACACGTACCATATCACAACTTTAACCAGAGGAACCAAGTCAACAGTGCGCGGAACATGTACCGTATAACCACTTTAACCAGAGGAACTAAGTCAACAGTGCGTGGTACACGTACCGTATCACAACTTTAACCAGAGGAACCAAGTCAACAGTGCGTGGTACACGTACCGTATCACAACTTTAACCAGAGGAACTACGTCAATAGTGCGTGGTACACATATGTATCACAACTTCAATAAGTCAATAGTGCTTCTTACAAACTGTATCACCGACATTAAGTCAATAGTGCTTGTTACAAACTGTATAGCAGACATTAGGTCAACAGAGTTTGTTACAAATTGTATAACAGACATTAGGTCAACAGCGCTTGTTACAAACTGTATCACAGACATTAAATCAGCAGCGCTTGTTACAAACTGTATAACCGACATTAGGTCAACAGCGCTTGTTACAACCTGTATAACCGACATTAGGTCAACAGCGCTTGTTACAAACTGTATAATCGAAATTAGGTCAACAGCGCTTGTAACAAACTGTATCACATACATTAAGTCAACAGTGCTTGTTACAAACTATATTTCAGACATTATGTCAACATCGCTTGTTACAAACTGTTTCACAGACATTAAATCAGCAGCGCTTGTTACAAACTGTATAACCGACATTAGGTCAACAGCGCTTGTTACAAACTGTATTACAGACATTAAGTCAACAGTGCTTGTTACAAATTGTATCTCAGACATTAAGTCAACATTGCTTGTTGACTTAATGTATCACAGACATTAAGTCAACAGTGTTTGTCAAAACCGTATCACAGACATTAAGCCAACAGCGCTTGTTACAAACTGTATCACAGAGATTAAGTCAACAGCGCTTGGTACATACTGTATCTCCGACATTAAGTCAACAGTGCTTGTTACAAACCGTATCACATACATTAGGTCAACAGCGCTTGTTACAAACTGTATCACAGACATTAAGTCCACAGCGCTTGTTAAAAACTGTATCTCCGACATTAGGTCAACAGCGCTTGTTAAAAACCGTATCACATACATTAGGTCAACAGCGCTTGTTACAAACCGTATCACAGACATTAAGTCAACAGCGCTTGTTACAAACTGTATCTCAGACATTAAGTCAACAGCGCTTGTTAAAACCTGTATCACAGACATTACGTCAACAGCGCTTGTTACAACCTGTATAACAGACATTAGGCCAACAGCGCTTGTTACAAACTGTATCTCAGACATGAAAGCAACAGACCACAGTGCTCGATAGAACCTGTATCACAGACATTACGTCAACAGTTCTTGTTACAAACTGTATCTCAGACATTAAGTCAACAGACCACAGTGCTCGATAGAACCTGTATCACAGACATTAAGTCAACAGCGCTTGTTACAAACTGTATCTCAGACATTAAGTCAACAGACCACAGTGCTCGATAGAACCTGTATCACAGACATTAAGTCAACAGCGCTTGTTACAAACTGTATCTCAGACATTAAGTCAACAGACCACAGTGCTCGATAGAACCTGTATCACAGACATTAAGTCAACAGCGCTTGTTACAAACTGTATCTCAGACATTAAGTCAACAGACCACAGTGCTCGATAGAACCTGTATCACAGACATTAAGTCAACAGCGCTTGTTACAAACTGTATCTCAGACATTAAGTCAACAGACCACAGTGCTCGATAGAACCTGTATCACAGACATTAAGTCAACAGCGCTTGTTACAAACTGTATCTCAGACATTAAGTCAACAGACCACAGTGCTCGATAGAACCTGTATCACAGACATTAAGTCAACAGCGCTTGTTACAAACTGTATCTCAGACATTAAGTCAACAGACCACAGTGCTCGATAGAACCTGTATCACAGACATTAAGTCAACAGCGCTTGTTACAAACTGTATCTCAGACATTAAGTCAACAGACCACAGTGCTCGATAGAACCTGTATCACAGACATTAAGTCAACAGCGCTTGTTACAAACTGTATCTCAGACATTAAGTCAACAGACCACAGTGCTCGATAGAACCTGTATCACAGACATTAAGTCAACAGCGCTTGTTACAAACTGTATCTCAGACATTAAGTCAACAGACCACAGTGCTCGATAGAACCTGTATCACAGACATTAAGTCAACAGCGCTTGTTACAAACTGTATCTCAGACATTAAGTCAACAGACCACAGTGCTCGATAGAACCTGTATCACAGACATTAAGTCAACAGCGCTTGTTACAAACTGTATCTCAGACATTAAGTCAACAGACCACAGTGCTCGATAGAACCTGTATCACAGACATTAAGTCAACAGCGCTTGTTACAAACTGTATCACAGACATTAAGTCAACAGACCACAGTGCTCGATAGAACCTGTATCACAGACATTAAGTCTACAGACCACAGTGCTCGATAGAACCTGTATCTCAGACATTAAGTCAACAGACCACAGTGCTCGATCGAACCTGTATCACAGACATTAAGTCAACGGCGCTTGTTACAAACTGAATCACATACATTAAGTCAACAGTCCACAGTGCTCGATAGAGCCTGTATCACAGTCATTAAGTCAACAGACCACAGTGCTCTATAGAACCTGTATCAAAGACATTAAGTCAACGGACCACAGTGCTCGATAGAGCCTGTATCACAGTCATTAAGTCAACAGACCATAGAGCTCGATAGAACCTGTATCACAGACATTAAGTCCAATATATTTTGTACACATACTCCTCTAAGTTAACACTCTTCAGTGCTGTATCACATTTTCATGTCCTATTTGATATAGTTACAGTGTTAATCAGTAGACGTTTAATGAATTGTAAAGATTGTGTTATATTTAACAGTTGTATTGAGCAAATACCTCTCACTATTGATTAAGCTTGTTGTTCTATTGGTCAAGGGAAATATTGTTCCTAGAATATTTAGTGATATCGACCATTTCTAGCAATAAAACCAAGTAAGATACTCCCCTAGTGCGTTTATCTTGATCACAGTTACCGAAGTTAATATAAATAGGGCCCTGGATCTGAGTGTTAAGAAAATTCAATATAGTAATTTGTTTTTCTTGTAATATTCAACACATTGATATAAAACGCACGATTTCAGAAGAAGTTACAACAATTACTTCTTCAGTATGATTCGTAAAACGAGTACCTGTTGTTACGACCTAGTTATGAAGTCGTTACTCGGCAGATGTACTAGAAAATTGATTTTAAATACATGCAGTTAAATCCATTTCAAGATACCCAGGACAGTATTGGTGTATGGCATGTTTGGATGAAACAAAAACAAGCTTTGTCTTATATATTAAATGGTTATAAACAACATTTACTCGATCATTACATTCTTGGTGATTTCAGTTCTAGTTTAATCAATTGGACCACTCATCCAAAGGACGGACAATTATATTCTATATTCAAATATCATTTTAGTTTGGAAGATTACGTAATACGGCTAAGCTAAAGAGATGAGAAATGTAAATTTAGAACTTCAAGTGATCAACTTTCGGTAGACATAGAAAAATGGGTCGAGACTCTGGTTTCCTTCCACATTAAGGTTCCACCGTGTCCTACATTACTACCACAATGGCCGACAAGAGTGATTAATATAAGCTGATATAAAACACATGATTGTTATAAAAGACACAAAGATCATATCAATGCTTAGGACCATGTGCTTAAGTACTCAGGAACACGCTAACATTTAGAAAGAAGTATATTTAGGAACATTCAAGTGCTAAATGTAAACTAGAAACATGTGCATACTTACACTAAGGAACATAAACATGCTAACACTTAGTAACATAAACATGCTAACACTTAGTAACATAAACATGGTAACACTTAGTAACATAAACATGCTAACACTTTGTAACATAAACATGCTAACACTTAGTAACATAAAAATCCTAACACTTAGTAAAAACATACTAACACTTAGTAACATTAACATGCTACCACTTAGTAACATAAACATGCTAACACTTAGTAACATATACATGCTACCATTTAGTAACATAAACATGCTAACACTTGGTAACGTATACATGCTAACACTTAGTAACATAAACATGCTAACACTTAGTAACATAAAAATCCTAATACTTAGTAAAAACATGATAACACTTAGTAACATAGACATGCTACCATTCAGTAACATTAACATGCTACCACTTAGTAACATAAACATTCTAACACTTGGTAACGTATACATGCTAAGACTTAGTAACAAAAACATGCTAACACTTAGTAACAAAAACATGCTAACACTTAGTAACATAAACATGCTAACATTAACATGTTAACACTTAGTAACATAAACATGCTAACACTTAGTAACATAAACATGCTAAGACTTAGTAACAAAAACATGCTAACACTTAGTAACATAAATATTCTAACACTTAGGAACATATACATGCTAACACTTAGTAACATAAACATGCTAACACTTAGTAACATAAACATGCTAATACTTAGTAACATAAACATGCTTACACTTAGTAACATATACATGCTAACACTTAGGAACATATACATGTTAACACTTAGTAACATAAACATGTTCACACTTATTAACCTAAACATGGTAACACTTAGTAACATAAACATGGTAACACTTAGTAACATACACATGCTAACACTTAGGGACATATACATGCTAACACTTAGTAACATATACATGTTAACACTTAGTAAAAACATGCTAACACTTAGTAACATAAACATGCTAATACTTAGTAACATAAACATGCTAACACTTAGTAACATATACATGTTAACACTTAGTAAAAACATGCTAACACTTAGTAACATAACCATGCTAACACTTAGTAACATATACATGCTACCATTTAGTAACATAAACATGCTAACACTTAGTAACATAAGCATGCTAACACTTAGGAACATATACATGTTAACTCTTAGTAAAAACATGCTAACACTTAGTAACATAACCATGCTAACACTTAGTAACATATACATGTTAACACTTAGTAAAAACATGCTAACACTTAGTAACATAACCATGCTAACACTTAGTAACATATACATGTTAACACTCAGTAATATAAACATGCTAACACTTAGGGACATGTACATGCTCACACGTAGTAACATAAACATGCTAACACTTAGGGACATGTACATGCTAACACTTAGTAACATATACATGCTAACACTTAGTAACATAAACATGCTAACACTTAGTAACATATACATGTTAACACTCAGTAATATAAACATGCTAACACTTAGGGACATGTACATGCTAGCACTTAGTAACATAAACATTCTAACACTTGGTAACGTATACATGTACATGCTAACACTTAGTAACATATACATGCTAACACTTAGTAACATATACATGCTAACACTCAGTAACATAAACATGCTAACACTTAGGGACATGTACATGCTCACACGTAGTAACATAAACATGCTAACACTTAGTAACATAAACATGCTAACACTTAGTAACATAAACATGCTAACACTTAGTAACATAAACATGCTAACACTTAGTAACATATACATGTTAACACTCAGTAACATAAACATGCTAACACTTAGGGACATGTACATGCTAGCACTTAGTAACATATACATGCTAACACTTTGTAACGTATACATGTACATGCTAACACTTAGTAACATATACATGCTAACACTTGGTAACGTATACATATACATGCTATCACTTAGTAACGTATACATGCTAACACTTGGTAGCGTATACATGTATATGCTAACACTTAGTAACATAAACATTCTAACACTTAGGAACATATACATGCTAACACTTAGGAACATATACATGCCGGACCCTGTCTTATAGAATATCACTGTAGGTTTTCTGATCTTGATTGATCTCTCCTTAGTTTTGTTTTTGAAATAACTGTGGTGGCATTGGGCCAGGTGACCACGCAGGTAAGTCAGTGAGTAAGAGCGACCGTCACAAGTTCGAAGGTCAAGGGTTCGAATCTCAGTCTATCCCTGATACATTATACTCGCCTGTAAAATACCATGGCGTATTGTTATTTGGTTATTTTCAGAAAAAAATATCTATCAAACCTATATGCATGCTAAAAAACAACGTTTCAGATGCATGCAAAGGTACAGTTTGTGGCAGAAGCACGGGGATCCTTATGTTCTCAAAACAAAACCTACGTCAGCAAACTGATATATAGTCCCAGAAAAGGGTTGGTAGCTAAATAGTGTAATAGTTTATTATGTTGAACTGGTACGATTAAAACGTATTCTAGAAAATGTTCAAAACTCATAAAAGCTGGATTAGACGTTAGACGCGTGTGTAACCTAAACTCAAGGTTAGAACCGTTGGTGCCAGTGGTACAGAACATTGCTTAATAGGAACTACGCGTGCGTAGCTCCCACACTCTACACGTGTATTTCACACCACACAAGGACAATGACAGAGGGTTCCTGAGGTAGGGTGTGTTGTGGAAACTACTGTGCGCATCTATACGTGAAGTATGTATTTGATGGCTGTAGTTTTCATGGTATTTTCACGTTTTTGTTGCATAGGAATAAAATCTTTTTGATATTATTTTCACAGTATGTGTTTTGTCAGTGTGTCTTAAGGCAAAAAGGTAAACCAAACGATAGAAACTGACACATAAAAAGAAATATAAATTACCTGTACCACTCCAATCCTTTGTGGTAGTGTTTATCGAAGAAATGAACTTCCGGTCCAGGTGCTCGTATGTCCGGATGAACTCTTAGAAAAGTTAAAAGTGCCCGTGTTCCACACCTTCTAACACCAATTATAAGGGCCTTGGGAAGCCGCTTAGCGGCACCTTTTGAGATCTTTTGAAGTTTACCGCGTTCGTGCGATTTTTGTGCGTTTTCGTCAATTTTCTCGTAATCGTCGACGTAAAATGTATCCGTTTCCGGTATCTGTCCACTTTGCGCATGTCTGTCAGTGTCAGGCAAATCGTGAATCATGTACGCTGCCTCTGGTCCTTCATCGATGTCTAGAATAACATTTGACGTTTCGCGTTTTACCTGTGTGGGGCGGACACGGGGGCTGGTCATTTTCCGGACGCCTGTCACAAACCGCGTGGTGTTTAGGATGCTGTGGGGTGGGCCCTCGTAGGACCGGGTCACGGCGGAGAAAACGTTTAATATGGCAACTAACACTATGGTACCGACCCCACAGATACACACTGTGGAAGGAACCAGATATTTCTTCTTACCACGACGGAAAATCCACCAAAACCGAATCTTTTTCATATCAGTCATCCTTCATCCCTGTACACTAGTCTGGAGCAGAGATATCCAATCCAAGTGTTACTCAGGGACGTACAATTCTCCAATAATTCACAAGTCTGGTCTGCCACAGACCCGCCGTAGTAGAGGCGGCACGGCACGCACACACTAGTTGCTTTAGTCAGCCTTACAGTCGCTGTGTAAACAAAAACAAACGCTGAAGCAATATTACTACACGCCGTTAGTATTTCCCCACGTGCATCACACGTAGCACATTCTATCAATCGTGATGTTAAATATGCCTTCCGTAGACATACCCAGTAGTGTAAGTTCACATTCCCTTACGCTGGAGCAAAGACAGAAGATATCTTTGATTTTTTTCCAACACGAGTTATGCATTGCCCTCCCCCACCAAACAGTGCTATACGAGCGTTTCTGCAGTGTCTATATAGTCGTAGACCACTTGTGTCTATGTTGAGGTACCACTTACCAATGTTACTGTAACAAGCTGCACTCCTCGCCCAGTAAAACACACTATGTTCCACTTACGCCTCTTACTATAACACCTTACTCCTTGAATCTATAATCACACAATGCAAAAGCTTTTTATTGTACAACCATTCATTATAACCGCTTAGAAAGTTTAAACGAAACTCGCTTGGTATGAAGACCAAAATAATACTGTCCAACTATTTTCGAGGACGTATCCACTTTCCTGAGATTGTTACGATTGTTACAAACTTGAGGCTGGTATAAATCGCATTTGTCTACAAATCTAGCACTCTGTCTGTACTTTCATTGAACGTCTCCAATTTAATTAATTATGATCCATTTCCTCGATATCCAATATTGGTTTTTCAGACAAAGCGTACAGTGGCAATCCAAACGTTAGTGATAGAAACAGGCGGATACGCACCACTAGCCATTCTGTAGCACGTGTACAGTGCTAGTTGGACCAGCCTCTGACTTCTGCACGCTAGAAACATATATCGAGGACCATTATATAAAAATGGGATTTTTGTTTGGTACCATAATTTCACATCTTTTTTTTCCACGCTTTCTTCCAAATTATGAACTCCATATACTGTGGTCATCAAATATACACAATAAGAACTTCACCAAAAATGTCAGCTATACAAAATTCATCTGGTTAATACCCACTGAACACCACAGTATACAGCAACCATAATTTACAGTTATGCTTCGGACAGATACCAGACATCTTCTGGAAAATTATCTAGATCATGTATCAGGTACTGACACGCTTAGTTCTGACGAAAGTTCATAACTCCCTGGAAGTAATGTGATCTGAGGAACATACGCTCACTAATCCGCAGTAAATCGACGGCAAGTACCAAGGGTCTGTTTGTAAGACCAACGTCCAGTGCTTGTTAAAGGGAGCTGTAAACTGACCGCCTCTCCTAGGTCCTGGGACGAAGTACTTGTCCGATGTGTGTTAGAAGTGGTGGCACGCGGACTTGTAAACCCTAGCGTGTTGCCTGCCCCCTTCTGCTATTGTAATTATGTCCGCTATTAGACAGAACTGCATATATATACAGGCAGCCCGTATCTCACAGATCACGTTTTAAATGTATAGCCTCCGAGAATCAACCCGCAGTGGTTATGGGACTAGGTGAAAATTACGCGTTGTTTAAAGTCTTAATTCGTTTCTAAGGTTATCAATTTGAGCAGTGATTACCAGAGATGTACCTAGGGGATGTTAGATGCTAAAGGCACGTACGTCGCATGCAAACCAATTATGCAATAACCCCTTTTTAAAAAGAATATGCAATTTGATATAATTTGAGCAAAGGTGCACGTGGCCTATGGGAGTGATTTAATTATTTCCGATAATTGTTTCGCCCGTAAGGTTCTGTAATAAAACATGAACAGATCTAGACAATGCATGCACATTGGCATCAATCATGTTTCACTCAAAACAAATACACCTGCTATTGATCTAATTAAGTTGCTGTAATCACATTCCCCGTCCCAGTCTATCACTGTCAACAGTTTAGCTATGGACAGGAATAGATCGTATTGCATCTTCATATATGGCTGGTTTTCCTTCCCTCCCAAAGGTGCGATTCACTCACTGCCTTTGTCGTCATATGACCTTGGGCTGTTGCAAAACCGCAAAACCATAAGCAAAATTTATTTTGGGGAGTTTCAAGGCAGGAAGTTTCACTAAATTATCGTTAAATTTCAGCTTACTTCAACGACAGCCAATCTATCCTTTACGTTGTGTTCAGATGTGTGTGGTTATAATAAAGACGGTAGATATCGTCTATGTTTCAAAGGTTCGAGTCCATATTTCTAGGCGACGAAATACAGTTGATCCCTTTCTGTCCTTCAATACTTCGATCCTCTAGCTAATTATTTTCGTCCTCCAATCTGCCTCGCTTCCGATTTGTTTGGAATAATTGTTTGTGGTCAGCTGCACTATGACCACTGTGATTACCCAAACCACACAACGGTGATGGCCTTCCGTCTCTTTTTTCTTGACTACAAATAGTCAGATTTAAGATACAACATGTGTAGGTCAGGATATTTAAGATACAACATGTCTAGGTCAGGATATTTAAGATACAACATGTCTAGGTCAGGATATGTAAGATACAACATGTCTAGGTCAGGAGATGTAAGATACAACATGTCTAGGTCTGGAGATGTAAAATACAACATGTCTAGGTCAGGAGATGTAAGATACATCATGTCTAGGTCAGGAGATGTAAGATACAACATGTCTAGGTCAAGAGATGTAAGATACAACATGTTTAGGTCAGGAGATGTAAGATTCAACATGTCTTGGTCAGGAGATGTAAGATACAACATCTCTAGGTCAAGAAACGTAAGATACAACATGTCTAGGTCAGGAAATGTAAGATACAACATGTCTAGGTCAGGAGATGTAAGATTCAACATGTCTTGGTCAGGAGATGTAAGATACATCATGTCTAGGTCAGGAGATGTAATATACAACATGTCTAGGTAAGGAGATGTAAGATACAACATGTCTAGGTCAAAAGACGTAAGATACAACATGTCTAGGTCAGGAGATGTAAGATACAACATGTCTAGGTCAGGAGATGTAAGATACAACATGTCTAGGTCAGGAGATGTAAGATACAACATGTCTAGGTCAGGAGATGTAAGATACAACATGTCTAGGTCAGGAGATGTAAGATACAACATGTCTAGGTCAGGAGATGTAAGATACAACATGTCTAGGTCAGGAGATGTAAGATACAACATGTCTAGGTCAGGAGATGTAAGATACAACATGTCTAGGTCAGGAGATGTAAGATACAACATGTCTAGGTCAGGAGATGTAAGATACAACATGTCTAGGTCAGGAGATGTAAGATACAACATGTCTAGGTCAGGAGATGTAAGATACAACATGTCTAGGTCAGGAGATGTAAGATACAACATGTCTAGGTCAGGAGATGTAAGATACAACATGTCTAGGTCAGGAGATGTAAGATACAACATGTCTAGGTCAGGAGATGTAAGATACAACATGTCTAGGTCAGGAGATGTAAGATACAACATGTCTAGGTCAGGAGATGTAAGATACAACATGTCTAGGTCAGGAGATGTAAGATACAACATGTCTAGGTCAGGAGATGTAAGATACAACATGTCTAGGTCAGGAGATGTAAGATACAACATGTCTAGGTCAGGAGATGTAAGATACAACATGTCTAGGTCAGGAGATGTAAGATTCAACATGTCTAGATCAGGAGATGTAGGATACAACATGTCTAGGTCAGGAGATGTAAGATACAACACGTGTAGGTAAGGAGATGTAAGATACAACATGTCTAGGTCAGGAGATGTAAGATACAACATGTCTAGGTCAAGAGACGTAAGATACAACATGTCTTGGTCAGGAGATGTAAGATACAACATGTCTAGGTCAGTAGATGTAAGATACAACATGTCTAGGTCAGGAGATGTTAGATACAATATGTCTAGATCAGATGATTTAAGATACAACATGAGTAGGTCAGGAGATGTAAGATACAACATGAGTAGGTCAAGAGATGTAAGATACAACATGTCTAGGTCAGGAGATGTAAGATACAACATGTCTAGGTCAGGAGATGTAAGATACAACATGTCTAGATCAGATGATTTAAGATACAACATGAGTAGGTCAGGAGATGTAAGATACAACATGTCTAGGTCAGGAGATGTAAGATACAACATGTCTAGGTCAGGAGATGTAAGATACAAGGTCAGGAGATGTAAGATACAACATGTCTAGGTAAGGAGATGTAAGATACAACATATCTAGGTAAGGAGATGTAAGATACATCATGTCTAGGTCAGGAGATGTAAGATACAACATGTCTAGGTCAGGATATGTAAGATACAACATGTCTAGGTCAGGAGATGTAAGATACAACATGTCTAGATCAGGAGATGTAAGATACAACATGTCTAGGTCAGGAGATGTAAGGTATAACATGTCTAGACCAGAAGATTTAAGATACAACATGTCTAGGTCAGTAGATGTAAGATACAACACGTCTAGATCAGGAGATGTAAGATACAACATGTCTAGATCAGAAGATTTAAGATACAACATGTCTAGGTCAGGAGATGTAAGATACAACATGTCTAGATCAGAAGATTTAAGATACAACATGTCTAGGTCAGGAGATGTAAGATACAACATGTCTAGATCAGAAGATTTAAGATACAACATGTCTAGGTCAGGAGATGTAAGATACAACATGTCTAGATCAGAAGATTTAAGATACAACATGTCTAGGTCAGGAGATGTAAGATACAACATGTCTAGATCAGAAGATTTAAGATACAACATGTCTAGGTCAGGAGATGTAAGATACAACATGTGTAGGTCAGAAGATGTAAGATACACCATGTCTAGGTCAGGAGATTTAAGATACAAAATGTCTAGATCAGGATATGTAAGATACAACATGTCTAGGTCAGGAGATGTAAGGAATTTCGGTATTTCATATCCTGCATACCTTTTCACGTGTATGATGTTACAATGGTTTAATTGGACGTGACGTCCTGATGATATTGAAATTTATAATAATGTATTAACCGTATAAGCTTTATTTTAAAAATTGGGTTATTAAAACGCGCATGTTTAATCTCGCTGACTGATTTGTTTTTGTCTGAAACATTCAAGTAAATATTTTATATTTTCAAAGAGGTAGACAGCTAAAACGCCTTTTCATGTTTCCTGAACTTATACTCAATCACGCCAGGGGCTTTGCATAGGGATATCCAAACTCTCGAGGTTTTCAAATTTTGGGCAAACCCTCGGCTAGTGGGATTTTATCAATTTTGAAAATCCCTCAGGCTTGATGTTCCTATCTTTCACCACTTGGCATGAACGAGTTTTTATTCATCCAAGCTATCCGATCAAAACATATTAGCATGTACAATTCTAGTGTTTTTGTCAGAAACATACAAACAGAACACAGCTTTTCCTGTTCGAGCCTAGCTCTACCCAGTACTAGATAGGTTACCACAACAGTGTAGTTACACAGTCATACCTTGTGTATGTCTGCCGAACGATTCTCATCAGATTTTGCAATTGTAAAGAATACTTTGAAGTGGTTTCCCCCTCGTTGTACCCGATCTTACCCTCATAGATTTCTGATGTACACCCTACTCAACCGTCATCATTACTTCATTGATTTCCCAATATTCTCTTTCTCATTGTAAAGTGTCGTTATTGAAAATATAATCATAGTGTTTAGCAAAGTGTACGTAATATGCTGGTGTTTGTAAAATAGTGTTGTGCTGTCTCTGCTATATTTGTATGGTGGTATTGTGCTGCTTTCCCTGTATGTATGCTTATGGTGGAGATGTGCTATCTCCATATAATGTAACGCATTATACCAGTGCTTGTATGATGGTGTTGTGTACTATCTCTGCTGTAGTTGTATGGTGGCGTTGTGCTGCTTTCTCTGTATGTATGTAACGTGTTTATACTTATGGTGATGGTTTGCTGTCTCTACTGTATTTGTATGGTAGCGTTGTGCTGCTTTATCTGTATGTATGAAACGTGTTTATACTTATGGTGTCGTGAACTATCTCTACTGTATTTGTATGGTGGCGTTGTGCTGCTTTCTCTGTATGTATGTAACGTGTTTATCCTTATGGTGATAGTTTGCTATCTGTACTGTATTTGTACGGTGGCGTTGTTCTGCTTTCTCTGTATGTATGTAACGTGTTTATACTTATGGTGATAGTTTGATATCTCTACTGTATTTGTATGGTGGTGTTGTGCTGCTTTCTCTGTATGTATGTAACGTGTTTATACTTATGGTATTGTGTACTATCTCTATTGTATTTGTACGGTGGCGTTGTGCTGCTTTCTCTGTATGTATGTGACGTGTTTATACTTATGGTATGGTGTACTATCTCTACTGTATTTGTATGGTGGCATTGTGCTGCTTTCTCTGTATGTATGTAACGTGTTTATACTTATGGTATTGTGTACAATCTCTACTGTATTTGAATGGTGGCGTTGTGCTGCTTTCTATGTATGTATGTAACGTGTTTTTACTTATGGTGATAGTTTGATATCTCTACTGTATTTGTATGGTAGCGTTGTGCTACTTTCTCTGTATGTATGTGACGTGTTTATTCTTATGGTATGGTGTACTATCTATACTGTATTTGTATGGTGGCATTGTGCTGCTTTCTCTGTATGTATGTGACGTGTTTATACTTATGGTATTGTGTACAATCTCTACTGTATTTGAATGGTGGCGTTGTGCTGCTTTCTCTGTATGTATGTAACGTGTTTTTACTTATGGTGATAGTTTGCTATCTCTACTGTATTTGTATGGTGGTGTTGTCCTGCTTTCTCTGTATGTATGTAACGTGCTTATACTTAGGGTATTGTGTACTATCTCTACTGTATTTGTACGGTGGCGTTGTGCTGCTCTCTCTGTATGTATGTAACGTGTTTATACTTATGGTGATAGTTTGCCATCTCTACTGTATTTGTACGGTGGCGTTGTGCTGCTTTCTCTGTATGCATGTAACGTGTTTATACTTATGGTGATAGTTTGCTATCCCTACTGTATTTGTATGGTAGCGTTGTGTTGCTTTCTCTGTACGTATGTAACGTGTTTTTACTTATGGTGATAGTTTGCTATCTCTACTATATTTGTATGGTGGCGTTGTGCTGCTTCCTCTGTATGTATGTAACGTGTTTATACTTATGGTGATAGTTTGCCATCTCTACTGTATTTGTACGGTGGCGTTGTACTGCTTTCTCTGTATGTATGTAACGTGCTTATACTTATGGTATTGTGTACTATCTCTACTGTATTTGTATGGTGGCGTTGAGCTGCTTTCTCTGTATGTATGTAACGTCTTTATACTTATGGTGATAGTTTGCTATCTTTTCTGTATTTGTATGGTGGCGTTGTGCTGCTTCCTCTGTATGTATGTAACGTGTTTATACTTATGGTGATAGTTTGGTATCTATACTGTATTTGTATGGTGGCGTTGTGCTACTTTCTCTGTATGTATGTAACGTGTTTATACTTATGGTGATGGTTTGCTGTCTCTATATATTGTAACGTAATTAACCGGTGAATGTATGATCAATTGTACCATCTCTACTGTATTTGTATGGTGTTGTCTTATTAAGAATGGATGTTGTACAGCGGTAATGATTTGTCTATTTGAAGTATAACATTGTGTTGGTTTTGTGTGATCTATCGTAATGGTGAAACATTTTATAAAAATATATCATACCTTATTTTACACCTATTTAAAACATAAACATAATGTTTACAATCATTTCTCAATTTAAACAGAAAAAATAACTTCGTACAGTAAGGCCAGTCAGGTAGAAAACCCAGGTTAAGTATTGTATAGGTTACCGTACCTATCCAGCGCATCCGAATACCAAGACTAGGCTCAACTCAATATGTTGGCCGACTCTAGATAAATGTGATAGAGAGGGGTAGTGAGGAGGCCATTATTGCTATACTGTAGATAAAAGTGAGCGAGTGTTGGAATGAGGTGACCGTTTATAGTCATACTGTATGGTAAATAGCAGGGTTTGATAGTGAAGTAACCATCTTTGTCATATCAATTTAAACTTTTTTTATTGGCTTAAATGGAAATGGGCAAAAGTTTTCAAAACTAATCATAATCAAGGACTTCCCAATATCAATATCATATATGCATGTACAAAAAGGCTATAAGATTAACGAGCTTATGTTTCCGAGAAAATGAAAGCAATACTTTCAACTGTCGATCAGATGCAAATCTTTTTCCTTATCCGAGAGTGCTTCATTTCCCCAAAATTAATCGAAGAGTTGTCGGGTGGAATTTCAGCTGATTGCATAATTGATTTCAATAGGGTGCCTACAAATGCATGCAGAAAGTCCTGAAAGATTACATCTGTCAATATTAGATATGATACATCTGTCTATGTTTAAGTCGTGTCGGGAGGATGTTTTTTTTTATTTTAGGGACCCAGTGTTATAATATCTCGGTACTTTTATGGACCCAGTTTTATAATATCTCGATACTTTTAGTGACCCAGTATTATCATATCTCGGTACTTTTAGGGACCCAGTGTTAAAATATCTCGGTACTTTTAGGGACCCAGTATTATAATATCTCGGTATTTTTAGGGACCCAGTATTATAATATCTCGGTACTTTTAGGTACCCAGTATTATAATATCTCGGTACTTTTAGTGACCCAGTGTTATGCTATCTCGGTACTTTTAGGAACCCAGTAATATAATATCTCGGTACTTTTAGGGACCCAGTGTTAAAATATCTCGGTACTTTTAGGGACCCAGTGTTAAAATATCTCGGTACTTTTAGGGACCCAGTATTATGATATCTCGGTATTTTTAGGGACCCAGTATTATGATATCTCGGTATTTTTAGGGACCCAGTATTATGATATCTAGGTACTTTTAGGTACCCATTGTTATAATATCTCGGTATTTTTAGGTACCCAGTATCATGATATCTCGGTACTTTTAGGAACCCAGTATTATAATATCTCGGTACTTTTAGGGACCCAGTGTTATGCTATCTCGGTACTTTTAGGTACCCAGTATTATAATATCTCGGTACTTTTAGGTACCCAGTATTATAATATCTCGGTAATTTTAGGGACCCAGTGTTATGATATCTCGGTACTTTTAGGTACCCATTGTTATAATATCTCGGTATTTTTAGGAACCCAGTATCATGATATCTCGGTACTTTTAGAAACCCAGTATTATAATATCTCGGTATTTTTAGGGACCCAGTATTATAATATCTCGGTACTTTTAGGGACCCATTGTTATAATATCTCGGTACTTTTAGGTACCCAGTATTATAATATCTCGGTACTTTTAGGGACCCAGTGTTATGATATCTACGTACTTTTAGGTACCCAGTATTATAATATCTCGGTACTTTTAGGTACCCAGTATTATGATATCTCGGTACTTTTAGGTACCCAGTATTATAGTATCTCGGTACTTTTAGGGACCCAGTATAATAATATCTCGGTACTTTTAGGGACCCATTGTTATAATATCTCGGTACTTTTAGGGTCCCAGTGTTATGATATCTCGGTACTTTTAGGAACCCAGTAATATAATATCTCGGTACTTTTAGGGACCCAGTATTATGATATCTCGGTATTTTTAGGGACCCAGTATTATGATATCTCGGTACTTTTAGGTACCCATTGTTATAATATCTCGGTATTTTTAGGTACCCAGTATCATAATATCTCGGTACTTTTAGGAACCCAGTATTATAATATCTCGGTACTTTTAGGTACCCAGTATTATAATATCTCGGTACTTTTAGGGACCCAGTATTGTAATATCTCGGTACTTTTAGGAACCCAGTAATATAATATCTCGGTACTTTTAGGGACCCAGTATTATGATATCTCGGTATTTTTAGGGACCCAGTATCATGATATCTCGGTACTTTTAGGTACCCAGTATTATAACATCTCGGTACTTTTAGAGGCCCAGTGTTATGATATCTTGGTACTTTTAGGGACCCAGTATTATAATATCTCGGTACTTTTAGGAACCCATTGTTATTATATCTCGGTACTTTTAGGGACTCAGTGTTATGATATCTCGGTACTTTAGAAACATCAGTACATGCCTTAAGATTACTTTAAAAGTTTTATGAATAGCAGAGCATATATCTCAATTCTGTTGATGGAGGGGAGAATACATGTTCCTGATATTTAGTCTTTTCAGTTGAATTGTTTGTTCTTTGATTTTTAGATCATAATTTGTTCTATTTTCTGCACGAGGAAGGAGTAGGTTAGTAATGTGAGAGGGGACTAGTCCGTAGCTTATTAAGTAGATGATATTAAGGTTTTACCGGGTCGCCTCCGCTTTTCTTTCTTTCATTTTTTGCTTAATATTTTAAATGTTTATTGCCGAAGCTATCTATCCATCAACATATATAACATACCGCAATAATGAGCGTAATGGGTTTCGGTGTAAGTATCATTACGTTATTGTTTAAAAATATTTTATGTTGTTATGAAATACAGCTTGGGTAAGATTTTTAAACAAAGCTATGCGATTTTAAAATTGTTTCCGATTAAGAAAATCATCACCTTACAACGCACTTTTCACTATTCACAAAACAATTATACCGTTCACACCATAGTCTCACCCAAATTGTTGAAGGAAGAGGATTTTTCAACCTACACTGCGGAGGAACGGGGCTGAGATAATGTTACGTTAATGACTCCAATGCTGCGAGGAAACACTGTGAAGATAGTCTTACATGAAGAATATCCTAGACCCAACTAAAGACTATAGCTAAAATGCAGAGTAGAAACTCTGAGAATTTATATGGAACGATTCTGGAATTAAAAGTAACACATTTTGGAGTAAGGTACGCCGATTTAAGAGAAAAGTGTAGGGACACATAAGGCCTTTAGTGCAATGAAGGATAATAACGGATACCTTCTATGTGACAATCCGATTTGGAATCATTGGAATCAGCCCTGTACGTGCTTCGAAAGATTCTGAACCCTATTTTGAAGAATTACAAATCGACAAAAATGCCATCTGAAACTGGTCAATGGTAATTTTTACATAAATGACGGGTTTGACTAAGAGTTACACTTAACGCGACAGCGGGCATGCATCTAATTTGAGCCGTGGACCATATGGTGAAGATGTGAAGATATATGCTCCAACGTCTCCAGCAATATACCTCTCCCCTAGAAACTGCATCTGGTGCAGTATTAAACTACTAGCACTAAAACACCGTTGTGTAATACTTATCAAAGAACGACACCTGATCGCCAATACAGACTGACTGGTCCACCATCATTAAACGAGTAATCTAGGCCTTAAAATACACTTACAGGTCGTATAGACCTTGAAGTATCGGTACCTGTTTCACTTACACTTCCGGGGTACCAACATGATAACAAGCCATACACCCTTTACGAACACATTCAGGTACGCTGGGCAGACGCTCAGTTTGGAAGAGTGCTTATAGATCTGTCTAAAACTTTTTCTGAACGAATTGAGAATGAAACACCCAGACATGACCCAAATGGCAGTAATACGGTTTTAATAGAAAAAGTTTTTGCCTCGTAGACTACGATAATTTTCAGTTCATCTAAATCTGGGGGAAATAGAAATACTCTTGTATAAAAATCGCATTTATATGAAAAGCAAATGAAACAATAAAGAATGAAAACTATCATTTAAATACACTAATTAATGACATCAGTCATACATTATACGTGTCATACATAATATATAGTCATACACATACTTATGCATTAAATATAAACACTACATACATAAATATATATTGTATCATACATAAATATATATTGTATCATACATTAGATATTGTCATACGTTATATGCATTTAATATCAATACATACATAGTCTTGCATGTTATGAGGAAGTGCATTATATAGCCCTACACTATGTGTAGTCACAGGTATCATACTACAGTCGGTATTTCCTGGGGATGCCACAACGTGCTATCGATCCAAAAGGCCTGTGAGCGAAGTGTCACCATTTGGAGCCTTTCAGCGACACTTACACAACAAAAGGTGAATGTTGTTTTTGGCACTAAAGGTGCAACACTCTAAGGGATTCCCCGATATGCATCGTTATAAATGAGTTACGTAATGGAGTTATATGTGAGTGATACGCCTTTTATCGATTTCTTTGTTATTTTATTGTTTTTCCCTACCTTGAGTTGGAGCGCTTACACACTCAGCTGAAGCTGCAGACGAACGTTCGTACACGTGTGCCGCGACAAGGAATGCGGTGAAATGTCTCCAAATGCACAAAAAATGAAAATTAAAATTCTCATTAAATTACAATTAACTTTGAAGCAAGCATTACGCAAGAGCTTTCTATAAGCTACCCATCATTAACATTTGACTATAAAGACTATTGTGTTTTCTACTCCTATTAAACATTTTAAATACGTTAATTGTCTCCGGAGTTTACATTTTCCCCTTTTTGTTCCTGCTTCAATGGTGATACCAGTAGATGAAACAGTAGTATTAGCATTACCAAAAAGAATTATTACATCAATAATTATTTGGTGAGTCGGAAAATCTAAGATATTGATCTTAACCTAATGTTGATATAAAGTAATCAGTCTGGCAAAATGTGATTCATATCCTTACCAATGCATAATCTCTCCATCAATGCATTCATACAGATTTTGTGTGAGCATCCTTACCTAAACCTTTCGACAACTACTATGGTTTTGCTCAGTAGGACTCGCCAAGTGTTACCCGTGTTGTTAGAATTCCGTGTCGCTCTCTAGTGCACGAGCTTGGTCCTCGTCAATTGTGCTGAACTACTACTGTCACTGAGGTTGAGCTCGGACGTCGGTATTCCAGAAACCGGATCTTGAGGCTCTTCTCCATCTCCCCAATACATCCTCCATTCACTGGGTGAGTGGTTCTGTCCTGGCATGTGGCGTTTGACACAGGGTCGACTTTGGTTTTGCTTTCACTACCCGAATTTTCAATGTGAGGATGTCAATTAATTGGATTCGTCTTTGATTTACATGACAGGTGTCGTCGATGAACCGGAAGACGCTCATTCTTTTGGAGCATATGGTCTTATTTTCACTGTACCTTTTTAATGGCCTCCTTGTAAAAAAAATCCTTTGTTCCTATTTTCCCTAGTTTTATAGATTTTGAGTTCGAATTATTGTTTTGATCACGCTTCGCTATTCATTGTTTTTTTGGGAGTCTTTTCCTTCGAATTTACCGCAATCTGCTTCTGTTTGATAGTTAGACCAAACAAACGACTGAATGTTGCGAGCCTAGTTGTCTTTAATGTAAAGAATGAAGACTGGGGCTTTACACCTCTATGATTCCTTCCTGACGATCGACTGTTGTTGTTGTGAAGTTATGCTGTTGATTTTCTTTTCGGCTCTGTTTGAGGGGTTTGTAATAATAGCCACAGTAAATTCTCGACTGGTGTGCTGTTAACCTTTTCTCCTTCATACTGCTAAGGCACACTCGTTCAGCTCGGTAAAAATAGTGTCACATAGAGTTTATGTTCGAGTGTGTGATTCGAGTGGTGGTTTGCGGTTGATGGTCTTTTGATGGTTCTGCCAGGTTTACAGTTGGTGTCAACACCTGGTGAGCCTCAGTTCTACTGATAAAGACCACAGAAGTGATTGATTGTTTTAGGTATGTACTACATTTGTTGTGATAAAATGCTGTAATGTGCAACTGATGTTCTGTACCTTTCACTCCTCAATTACGTTGTGGCTTTCAGAATTCTCTCAATAGGCAATGGAACACAACTTGATTGACTGGGTCAGCTAACTAGTTCTTTAATATATTCTATAGTAATGTCAGTTATGATTTTCACAAAATATAAGCCTTAATATCCTTTTTTGAAATATCGTATGAACTTCATATAAATATATATAAAATTCAACACAAGTTTTATTTTCATAAAATTTGAAATTAGATCTATAAATAATAATATATCCAGGTCAGGTGATGAATGATGTCATCACACTATGTTCACATCGATACTGACTCGGGTGGAAACGTCATCAAAATATGTGCACGTGTATTTCGAGACTCTTCAAAGTATGTGTTCAAGGCTTAATGGATGGAATATATCGGGACGAGCAGGTCACTTAAGTATGGATACCGTGTAATTCTGGTCACATGTCTGCACGACTAACTTATCTCCGTACGAAGATAGACATCACGTTTATTAGTCGGGGAAATTCATTATTCATAACACCGAACGTGTACCAGATGGATATCCTTGCGGCGTTTAGAGCGCACACGAGACAGTTGTTTAATGCATGAACATATCTCCCGGTCAACAGACACGCCGGAGCCGTACACTTGGTGTCAGGCTTGTTTCTTATTTATGAAATATTGATAATGAAACTTTGTCAATTATTATAGATTAGACATTTTTTAAAACATGTGTCATTTTAAGATAACAATAACACAAAAAATGCTTTGAATAGAAACACAGCGATGTCAACCAAAGAACGCGTAAACAGAAAAGACAAACCAACGATCAATGACGTATGGAGTTTGAGGCGAGAACACGTTTTATCTCATGCTGTTGCTAATGACTCCTTTACAAATTTTGATAATTGATGTACCTTTGCATAAATAATATTACTGGGGTGACTCCTTTAGATCAAGGATATGCTGATACAGCCTGTATGTCTCTGCTGAATCATTGACATCAGTTGACCTGGGTTCTCTGGATCACTGATACATGCCTACATTGTTCCTTGTCTTGGCCCTTATGGATAATTGATATAAAATGACATAGATCCTTCAGATTATTGTTATGGCCGACATTTTTTCTTTGTATCATTGATGTATACACTATGATGTTAAGTCAGAATAGGATGTTTGGTCAACTTGTTCTTTGCAAATCATTCTGTTATCTAAAAGAAGATTAACAAGATCGTTTTTTATTTGACATATCCAGGCTTTTCTCAACTATCCACGTAAAGCTGGTCTATATTTCCAATGATGACATTTAATTCCGTAGCAGTACAGTTTTTTTCAATTTTTGACGATCATAGGGTCATTCGCTCAACTTGTTTGAGTAGTCAAGTTAGCAAAATTTCATGATTGAAGATCAACTTTGAAAATATAATATGGACAGGCAGTAGAAAATATAGCGATGAATTTTCTGCTCTAATGGAACATAAAATGGAGCAACACAAACTGTACTCCCGTAGACAATAACTTCCATGTGGACTTGCACTTAACACCTAGAAAAGACTTAGATGAATATGTCCTCAACTTTTTTTTCATACTCTCATGGAAAGTAGGTAGGGTATATGCGATATAATCCTATTTAAATATCACTTTTATCACTTTGTCATAGCATCACTTAAGCCGGATGACTGTTTTCGCCGAGAATATAATACTGACTTGTACTTCTTCTACGGAACAATGCAGCAGAAGAAAATTATATTGGAATTAATAACACTCTAAAATGGGATTTGATATGGTATATATCCATCTTTTCATAGATTCTCGTGTCATCTATAAACATATTTTGTTTTCTAATAACTCACAGCACAAAATTACAGTGGTCTCAATTAGGGTGGGCAATATTTGTCTAGCAATATATACATTGCAGTATGATTTTGAAATGGCAATATATTGTCATATGTTTTCAATTTATTGTTTGGGGGTTTAAACAAAGTTATGAAATAATTGTACAGAAATGACATTAAGATTAAGTATGTTTTATCGAAATGCAGCATGCTTGGTGTGATATCCTCCAAAACTATCTTAAAGCATTTTGCTATTTGCATTGCTGACCTTTCTACCGGTAAAGTCATTATAAATGTACTAAATAAGTATATTGTGAAACATACGTATTGCAATATGAAAATACTTGCAATATCCATCCCTAGACTCTCAATATGAAATTAACCAAAATATCCTAACTACAAGTGTGTACTTTTTCTGAGCAGGGTTAGTGAAACGTCCACACTGCACTTAACGTTCTATCCCCCCTTGTCACCCGTCTCCCTACATGTTCGGCTATGTAATTCTTTCTTCCTCTCTCTCGATCTTCAACTTCTGTGTCATTCCAGTTCAACGTTTGCTTTTACTGCATACAACCCCTGGTTGACTTTCGTCATAAAAGTATTATTGGAAATAGATTCGTCCGAGAGAAATCTAATACAATACTCAGATAATTCACACGAATGTTTATCTCAGTTTTGCAGCAATGCCATCAAAACAATGTTCAAAACAAGTGTTCTTTTCGATCTTAACAGAATACTTCCTGTTTCTGCAAATGCAAAGACAGTTCATTGTGTTTCAATCAGTCATGATATGGTTTCATTGGCTTTGGTATATTTGTACAGTTGCCTTTGTTATAGGTAAACTCGATTCTTTGACGATCTCCGACAGACTTTGTGTATAAACTGTCTTCTTTCTTGATTTTTTTTAAAGATATCGGTTATCATCCAAGGTTCCGTCCTGTTTCAAATGGACCTCTTTGATTTGGGCGAAGTAAAATACACGATCTATCGAGTAATGAATTAGAAAATTTTGTGAGTACACAACTAAAAATGTTAATCCAGTATTACCCTTAGAGAGTGTGTTATATATACCGTTAAATGATAAGTTAATAAAATCACATAGATTTCTTAATATTACATTGAACGCCTTTAAGCAGTGGTCACAAGTGATTTTCAAAACAAAATCAGCGCAGTGGTAACTTGTTGTCGTAGAATCAAATCAAACATTCTCAATGTGTATCTTTGCAGACTCATTTAGACCCTCATCTCAACCGGAACCAGAAGATTAATTGATTAATTGATATCATGTTTGAAGTCTTCCATTTCTGTTATTGTTGATTTTTTTTCATTATTACCGTTGGCATTTTTCAGTTAATTAACCGGTCAGAGAGCAATATGTGAAAATAACAATTGAAATTATATAAGCGAAGGTGTGCTTTCAATGCGATATTTTACAAAGTGACTTTTGTCAAATCTATGTATGTTTGCCTGTTGAAAATATGATAAATGCAATCTGCATTGTTTGTTTTTTGAATAAACATCAGTTATGTTTTAAGTCGTGGACGGACAACCTATTGGTCACATATTACATGTATACCGGGTCTTTTTGGTTCAGGAGGCCAATTTCAGGCAATATTTAGTACAACAGAAAATATAAATGACATCACAATCAAGGACGATGCCAAACTGCATGTTTCAAGCTTTCTGAACAGTTAACATATTAAATATATAATTGGTGTTTTTGGCTTCAGTGAAAAAATGATATGTCCTAATATTTTACTGGTAAAATGTCATAAATCGTGTCAGTAGAAACTGCCTTACAGGTGCAAGGGAAGTAACTCCGACAGTGTAATGATAAAACAAAAACACGAAATTTATAGAAACTGTTTTATTCTATAGGTTTTTTTTCTGAAAATTGCCTTAAAAAACGTCCATATAAAAATGAATTAGAAAAAGCATTTTTATGAAATAAATTATGTTCGAAAAATATTCCTATGCATTTTTGTTTGTTTTTAGAAGATCAATTTACATACATGTACACATGTATTTTTTTTATCAATACGACAATAAGACAATACTAATTGAAAAGCAAAAAATGAAGATTGTTTTACGGAAAAGAATTGTAAAATGTAAAATGAAGTAAATTTTCTATGAAAAGGTTTTCTCACTAGCATCAGGACTTGTCTCCCGTCAGGTTAACGTTATGGTGACTACCATGACTATACCGCTGAACATCTTCTATTTCTAAAAAAATATTCTGCTATTTGTTTCGTGTTCAGTTCAGCAATTTATATTCAAATTGAAAATAATAGCATCTAATTTGATATCTCATCCATACAAGGGAGACAAATCCTGTTCATGTGGACAATACTCCAGTCTATAAAGGTTTGCATTTGAAACGTGGTGGAATTTCATCCAAGATATTAAACAATAGTGTCAAGTAATATTCAAATCTTTAAGTAACCAACATGTTTCATTCAGATCATTATTATAGATCATTTACTCTTTACATATATCAACATAGTACAACATGTACATTGTAGAGACTGTTCGTTTTAAACGGCTTATAAAGGCTCTTTCTCCGGGAGTGGACCGTTCTCCTTGGTTGGTGGGAGGTCGGCATGGCCAGGAAATGGCTGGTATCCGGGTGGGGATATCATTCCGAAAGGCACACCCGGTCCTTTTCCTGTGGCTTTGATCAGATCGATGTGCTTGCGTGGCCCTTTTGAGAGGATGATGAGGAAAACGAGAGAGACTCCGAGTATAATAACAGAGCCAAGAGACACGATCAGAAGTGGGTAAGGTATCGCCATATACAGGTAGATAAAGTCGGTATCATAGTCGTAAAACTGTGTCACAGTCATAATGGCCATCTTGTACATAGTGATCACCTTACCGAATATCACCGCGAACAGCACACCTGTAACAACAAAATTATAACATCAGAGAGGCAGGTTTTACAGGAACAGCACACCTGTAACAACAAAATTATAACATCAGATAGGCAGGTTTTACAGGAACAGCACACCTCTAACAATAAAATTATAACATCAGTGAGGCAGGTTTTTCAGGAACAGCACACCCGTAACAACACAATAATAACATCAGTGAGGCAGGTTTTTCAGGAACAGCACACCTGTAACAACACAATTATAACATCAGTGAGGCAGGTTTTACAGGAACAGCACACCTATATCAACACAATTATAGCATCAGTGAGGCAGGTTTTACAGGAACAGCACTCCTGTAACAACACAATTATAACATCAGTTAGGCAGGTTTTACAGGAACAGCACACCTATATCAACACAATTATAGCATCAGTGAGGCAGGTTTTACAGGAACAGCACTCCTGTAACAACACAATTATAACATCAGTAAGGCAGGTTTTACAGGAACAGCACACCTGTAACAACACAATTATAACATCAGATAGGCAGGTTTTACAGGAACAGCACACCTCTAACAATAAAATTATAACATCAGTGAGGCAGGTTTTACAGGAACAGCACACCTGTAACACACAATTATAACATCAGTGAGGCAGGTTTTACAGGAACAGCACACCTATATCAACACAATTATAGCATCAGTGAGGCAGGTTTTACAGGAACAACACAATTATAACATCAGTGAGGCAGGTTTTACAGGAACAACACAATTATAACATCAGTGAGGCAGGTTTTACAGGAACAACACAATTATAACATCAGTGAGGCAGGTTTTACAGGAACAACACAATTATAACATCAGTGTGGCAGGTTTTACATGTTACATCAAAAATATACCATCAGTGAGGTGCATTTTACAGGAATATTTTATAACTGGTCAGTATTCCAGTAACTATTTGTTTAATATTGTTTTTGTCGTTGTTATTAACACTACATGTTCATTAAAGACGGAATGATGTCGCCGGAAAAAGGATTTTTTAAACGGATTGGAGAAAGACAATTCTCGTGCATTTGTAGTCTCTCTCCACGTCAATTCAAGAGGACATTCGCCTTTTCGACTAAATTGAATATGCATTTCAAATTCAACTCAAATTTTAATTATAAAACGTTGAATTTACCTGCGATGATGTGGAAGATGAAAGTGGTCAGTCCGGCCCCTCTCTTTGTGAAATGACCACGCACATACCAGAAGCCGGCGATCATCCCCACAATAGCACAAAACATTCCAATAGCACCCTCCACCTGGAATTCCAGCAATCCGAACCGGGCCATTTCTGAAATTGCAGAAACAGGATATTTAAAAATGAGCCTATGATGACATATGGGATTTCAAGAGGACAAGCATATTCAATGTTCAAAACAAAATATCAAATTGAAGATAGCGTCAACATTAAACCAAAAACATATAGTTGTTTTAGTTTCGTACATTAGACTAACAGGTGTCCATAGAAATGTGTGCATAGAACGCTCAACAAAATTAAAGCAAACCTATAGAAACAGGACGATGGGTTGGTGTACTTTGTCAGCATCGAATTCGTAATTTGCGCTTCGAAGAGATTTGAATTATTTCACCTACTGATTGGTGGCAACATAACGTATGAACTGAATCCGTATGGCATCAGTCAATCATATTTCAAAAATGCTTAATGCATACCTCGAATGATTATTCAATACTTTTGTGTATATCATTCTTAACATTATTAATTATGTATTCTTTTGTAAACTGTACTCAAATTGATTAACCTATTCCTATTGTGTTAACTAATTATGTAGTGCACTATAATTTTGCCTTACCATCTATTTGATTTTGCATTTATTATCTTATTTATCATTGGAACTACACTATTCTGTTTGTAAAATCTTCTTAAAGGAGGAAATAAAGAAAATAATGGTCAAACTTCATTTTGTTAAGTTTTCAAGCATCGCTAAGACTTGCGGTTTGTTTCAGAGTGTAATGTTCACGCTATGTCACACGTACAAAGGAAGCTTCTCAGAAAAACTTGAGAAAAGTTTATATACTTAAATACTACAAATGTTTTCTATATAACACTAAATTGTAATCAATTGTATTCTGCCGTGTTAATTGTGTTTACATGTGATATCTTGTTACACACCAACGCGTGTCTGAATGAAATAAAAATCCAAAAAAGCATTCCTCGTCATTAGAAACAAAGACGCACAATATTGGTTAAAATATCCAAAGGACGTTCATGTGTAACTGAACACCGATAAAATCCGTGATTTACGGAAGTAGATTGCTTTCCGATATCGGTTTCTAGGCCATAGAGGAAATACATGTATGTTTGCAGTTAATATTTAGTGTCTAACCTGTGCGACGTTAAAAATGAACAGCTAGTAAACGACTACATGTTTGAGCCAAGTAAATAAACCAAGCAGTCAAGATTGTTGATTTACTGTTTGGCCAAAACCAGAATATTTATTTTGAAACAATAAAATAATATAGTGGTATCAACTGTGAAAGCCAAGACTCTAATGAAATAATCAATATTCCTAAAACTAGCAAGTACAAAAAGTCCCCAAGATTTAGTAAACAGGGACGTCATCCGTTGGAAAGGACGTTAACCAATCGCTCGCTAGATAGGTGCGAGCGCGATACCCACCTTGAGTATACCCCATGTGATAACTGACATGACTTGTCATTTTTTAAGCAGTGCAGTTGTAGCAATAAGCAAATAGTCTGTTCATCCGTTTTTTGAAAAGAACGTTGAAATGCTTTGGGATATAAGAAAACCTTAAGGGGAAATACACACTAATTTAACCCGGTGAGCATTTTCCCCCGTCTCCCTATGGAAGACGTTGAATTCGGACAATCTACGCCCCTCAAAAATAAATAAGAGTATATAGTCTGGGTTTTTTTAAATTGCAGTTTCTTTAAACAGTTTAAATTTTCTTAATATTTATATATGCAGTCTAGAATATGTAAATGCACCACATTAAATCTAACATAACGCACCTTGAATTAACGTGCATGGCAGCTGTGCCACTGATGTACGTATCTAATTCAGAATAACGTACATTTATCAAACATTTGTCACCGCCTGAAATAAAAGCGTCACAACAGCCCCAGAAAGATAAGAGTAATTTTAGTGTGTAACATTAATTAATCACATACGTTCTGTTAATTTTAAAACAGGGTATTTTCTACATGGGGACAAGCACTGTTTATAATAGTATTGCAGCAAGGTCTGGTCACCGCACCAAACTACTTTTATACACCAGCTAGAATCAGTACAAAGATTTTATTTTCTTATTTATATATATTTCTGATATATGTAAACATTTTAATCTGCCTCCTTGGAAAGCAGAGGACAATATCTGGATATTTGCTTCCTTTTTAAATGTATTCATGGGCTGTTCGACTGTTCGTTTTTAGTAAAATAAATATCGTTATTTTAGTTCCGAGAAATTTCTAAGTTCTACTAGGATTTTACAATTTAGTTGTCAACCTAGTAGGATTAATGTCCGAAAATTTAGCACTATTCATCGTGCAGTAAGAACTTTAACAGAAATGCCCGTGAGCTTGACTGTATATCTGATTGTACCTTGCCTTCTTTTAAGTCTTGCCTAAAGACAGTATATTTTAGATGATTATTATGCTTCTGTATGCATGCTACACTTTTCTTAATAGTGTTTTTATGTATTTATCTGTGATATTTTATTATACTTTTGTTATCTTTGTTATCAATTCTGTAATTGAACCCTTGGGTCTGTGTGAATTGAAATCAATAAAATAAAATAAAAATAAAATACTGGGTTGATATTAACAAAACGACAAGGCACTGTTTACGTTGATGTTTACAAGGGGACAAGGCACTGTTTACACGGGGATGATATTAACACGGGGAAAGGCACTGTTGACACTGGGACAAGGCACTGTTTACACGGTGACAAGGCACTGTTTACACGGGGATGATTTTTACACGGGGATAAGACACTATTTACACGGGGATGATGTTTACACGGCGACAAGGCATTGTTAACACGGGGATGATGTTTACACGGTGACAAGGCACTGTTCACACGGGGATGTTTAAACGAGGACAATGCACTGTTTACACGGGGACAAGGCACTATTTACACGGGGACAAGGCACTGTTATAGGGGGATGATGTTTACACGATGACAAGGCACTGTTTACACGGGGATGATGTTTACACGGTGACAAGGCACTGTTCACACGGGGATGTTTAAACGAGGACAATGCACTGTTTACATGGGGACAAGGCACTATTTACACGGGGACAAGGCACTGTTATAGGGGGATGATGTTTACACGATGACAAGGCACTGTTTACACGGGGATGATGTTTACACGGTGACAAGGCACTGTTCACACGGGGATGTTTAAACGAGGACAATGCACTGTTTACATGGGGACAAGGCACTGTTTACACGGGGACAAGGCATTGTTATAGGGGGATGATGTTTACACGATTACAAGGCACTGTTTACACGGGGATGATGCTAACTCGGTGACAAGGTACTGTTTACATGGGGATGATGTTTACACGAGGACAAGGCACTGTTTACACGGGGATGATGTTTACACGGAGACAAGGCACTGTTTACACGGGGATGATCTGTTTACACGGGGACAAGGCACTGTTTACAGAGGTTGGTATTTGCGCGGGGACAAGGCATTGTTTACACGGGGATGATGTTTACACGGAGACAAGGCACTGTTTACACGGGGATGAAGGTAACACGGTGACAAGGCACTGTTTACAAGGGGACAAGGCACTGTTTACACGGGGACAAGGCATTGTTATAGGGGGATGATGGTTACACGATGACAAGGCACTGTTTACACGCGGATGATGTTTACACGGTGACAAGGCACTGTTTACAAGGGGACAAGGCACTGTTTGCACGGGGATGATGTTAACTCTGTGACAAGGCACTGTTAACACGAGGATGATGTTTACACGGGGACAAGGCACTGTTTACAGAGGTTGGTATTTGCGCGGGGACAAGGCATTGTTTACACGGGGATGATGTTTACACAGGGCCAAATCACTGTTTACAGGGGATGATGTTCGCACGGGGACAAGGCACTGTTTGCACGGGGGATGATGTTTACACGATGACCAGGCACTGTTTACACGGGGATGATGTTAAAACGGGGACACGGCACTGTTTACACGGGGATGATGTTTACATGGTGACAAGGCACTGTTAACACGGTGACAAGGCACTGTTTAGACGGGGATGAGGTTTACACGATGACAAGGCACTGTTTACACGGGGATGATGTTAACTCGGTGACAAGGTACTGTTTACACGGGGACAAGGCACTGTTTACACGGGGACAAGGCACTGTTTACATGGGGATGATGTTTACACGGTGACAAGGCACTGTTTACACGGGGATGATGTTTACATGGTGACAAGGCACTGTTTACACGGTGACAAGGCACTGTTTACACGGGGACAAGGCACTGTTTACAATAGGGCAAGGCACTGTTTACAGGGGGATGATGTTTACACGGGGACAAGGCACTGTTTTCACGGGGATAATGTTTACACGGTGACAAGGCACTGTTTACAAGGGGATGATGTTTACACGGTGACAAGGCACTGTTTACACGGGGATGATGTTAACTCGGGGACAAGGCACTGTTTACATGGGGATGATGTTTACACGGTGACAAGGCACTGTTTACACGGGGATGATGTTTACATGGTGACAAGGCACTGTTTACACGGTGACAAGGCACTGTTTACACGGGGACAAGGCATTGTTATAGGGGGATGATGTTTACACGATGACAAGGCACTGTTTACACGGGGATGATGTTAACTCGGTGACAAGGTACTGTTTACACGGGGACAAGGCACTGTTTACACGGGGACAAGGCACTGTTTACATGGGGATGATGTTTACACGGTGACAAGGCACTGTTTACACGGGGATGATGTTTACATGGTGACAAGGCACTGTTTACACGGGGACAAGGCACTGTTTACAATAGGGCAAGGCACTGTTTACAGGGGGATGATGTTTACACGGGGACAAGGCACTGTTTTCACGGGGATAATGTTTACACGGTGACAAGGCACTGTTTACAAGGGGATGATGTTTACACGGTGACAAGGCACTGTTTACACGGGGATGATGTTAACTCGGGGACAAGGCACTGTTCACACGGGGATGATGTTTAAACGAGGACAATGCACTGTTAACAAGGGGACAAGGCACTGTTTACACGGGGGCAAGGCATTGTTTACACGGGGATAATGTTTACACGGGGACAAGGCACTGTTTACAGAGGATGGTATTTGCACGGGGACAAGGCATTGTTTACACGGGGATGATGTTTACACAGGGACAAGGCACTGTTTACAGGGGATGATGTTTGCACGGGGACAAGGCACTGTTTACACGGGGACGATGTTAAAACGGGGACAAGACACGGGGACAAAACACTGTTTACAGGGGATGGAATTTGCACGGGGACAAGGCATTGTTTGCACGGGGATCATGTTTACACGGGGAAAAGTCACGGTTTTCACGGGGATGATTTTTACATGGGGACAAGGCCCTGTTTACCCGGGGATGATGTTTACATAGGGACAAAGCACTGTTTACACGGGGACGATGTTAAAACGGGGACAAGGCACTCTTTACACGGGGATGATGGGAAAACGGGGACAAGGCACTGTGTACACGGAGACAAGGCATTGCTTACACGGGTACAAGGCACTGTTTACATGGGGACAAGACACTGTTTACACGGGGATCATGTTTACACGGGGAAAAGTCACGGTTTTCACGGGGATGATTTTTACATGGGGACAAGGAACTGTTTACACGGGGATTTTGTTAACTAGGGGACAAGGCACTGTTTGCAGGGGGATGATATTAACACGGGGACAATGCGCTGTTTACACGGGGATGACACTCAGGCAGGAAAGGCACTGTATACACGGGGACAAGACACTGTTATCACGGGGACAATGCACTGCTTACACGGGGATGATGTTTACTCGGGTACAAGTCACTGTTTTCAAGGGGATGATGTTTGCACGGGGACAAGGCATTGTTTACACGGGGACAATGCACTTAACACGAGGATGATGTTTACACAGGGACATTACACGATGACAAGGCACTGTTTACACAGGGACAAGACACATTTTACCCGGGGATGATGTTTACATAGGGACAAAGCACTGTTTTCACGGAGACAAGGCACTATTTACACGGGGATGGTGTTTACACGGGGACAATGCTCTGTTTACACGGGGACGATGTTAAAACGGGGACAAGACACGGGGACAAAACACTGTTTACAGGGGATGGAATTTGCACGGGGACAAGGCATTGTTTGCACGGGGATCATGTTTACACAGGGACAAAACACTGTTTACAGGGGATGATGTTTGCACAGGGAAAAAGCACTGTTTAAAGGGGATGATGTTTACATGGGGACAAGACTGTTTACACGGAGACACGGCACTGTTATTACGGGGGAAAGGCACTGTTATTACGGGGGAAAGGCACTGTATACACGGGGACAAGACACATTTTACCCGGGGATGATGTTTACATGGAGACAAGGCAATGTTTACACGGGGATTATGTTAACACGGGGACAAAACACTGGTTACACGGAGACAAGGGACTGTGTACACGGAGACAAGGCATTGCTTACACGGGTACAAGGCACTGTTTACAAGGGGACAAGGCGCTGTTTACACGGGGATGACACTCAGGCAGGAAAGGCACTGTATACACGGGGACAAGACACAGTTTACACGAGGATGGTGTTTGCACGGGGACAAGGCATTGTTTACACGGGGACAAAGCACTGTTTTCACGGAGACAAGGCACTTTACACGGGGACAAGGCAATGTTTACATGGGGATGATGTTTACACGATGACAAGGCACTGTTTAGACGGGGATGAGGTTTACACGATGACAAGGCACTGTTTAGACGGGGATGAGGTTTACACGATGACAAGGCACTGTTTAGACGGGGATGAGGTTTACACGATGACAAGGCACTGTTTAAACGGGGATGATGTTTACCCGGGGACAAGGCACTGTCTACACGGGGATGATGTTTCCACGGGGACAAGTCACTGTTTTCACGGGGATGATTTTTACACGGGGACAATGCTCTGTTTACACGGGGATGTGACAAGGCACTGTTTAGACGGGGATGAGGTTTGCACGATGACAAGGCATTGTTTACACGGGGATGACGTTTACACGGGGACAAGGGACATTTTACACGGGGATGATGCACTGTTTACACGGACAAGGCACTGTGTACATGGAGACAAGGCACTGTTAATACGGGGGAAAGGCACTGTATACACGGGGACAAGACACATTTTACCCGGGGATGATGTTTGCACAGGGAAAAAGCACTGTTTAAAGGGGATGATGTTTACATGGGGACCAGGCTCTGTTTACACGGGGACGATGTTAAAACGGGGACAAGGCACTGTGTACACGGAGACAAGGCATTGCTTACACGGGGACAAGGCCCTGTTATCACGGGGACAATGCACTGTGTACACGGGGATGATGTTTGCACAGGGAAAAAGCACTGTTTAAAGGGGATGATGTTTACATGGACAATGCACTGTTTATACGGGGATGATGTTTACTCGGGTACAAGTCACTGTTTTCAAGGGGATGATGTTTACATGGTGACAAGGCACTGTTTAAACGGGGATGATGTTTACTCGGGTACAAGTCACTGTTTTCACGGGGATGATTTTTACATGGGGACAAGGAACTGTTTACACGGGGATCATGTTTACACGGGGAAAAGTCACGGTTTTCACGGGGATGATTTTTACACGGGGACAAGGGACATTTTACACGGGGATGATGCACTGTTTACACGGAGCCAATGCACTGTTTCCACGGAGACAAGGCACTGTTAACACGGTGACAAGCCACTGTTTTTAACACGGGGACAAGGCGCTGTTTACACGGGGATGTTGTTAACATAGGGACAAGGCACTGTTTAAACGGGGATGATGTTTACATGGAGACAAGGCACTGTTAATACGGGGGAAAGGCACTGTATACACGGGGACAAGACACATTTTACACGGGGATGATGTTTACACGGGGACAATGCACTGTTTACACGGGGAGGATATTAACACGGGGACAATGCACTGTTTACACGGGGATGATGTTAAAACGGGGACAAGGCACTGTTTACACGGGGATGATGTTAACACGGGGACAAGGCACTGTTTATACGGTGATGATGTTAACACGGGGACAAGGCACTGTTTATACGGTGATGATGTTAACACGGGGACAAGGCACTGTTTATACGGGGATGATGTTAACACGGGGACAAGGCACTGTTTATACGGTGATGATGTTAACACGGGGACAAGGCACTGTTTATACGGTGATGATGTTTACACGGGGACAAGGCACTGTTTACACGGGGACGATGTTTACACGGTGACAAGCCACTGTTTACAAGGGGACAAGGCACTATTTACACGGGGATGAGGTTTACACGGTGACAAGGCACTGTTTACACGGGGATGATGTTAACACGGGGACAAGGCACTGTTTACACGGGGATGATGGTTAAAATGATTGATTGAACAAATTAACAAATAATCGTGTTTCCATTCAGTAAGGGCAATACATGTTTAATTGTAGACGAACAGTCATCATATCTAAAAAGTTTATATGCGAGTACTGTTAAGTCATCTGGACCTATAACATGCTATATATATATTTTATTCAAAATAAATGTAAGAAAATCATCGATCTTACTCCTGAGCTCGTAGTTACCACAACTATGTCTTAGAGAGTAGTACAAACTATATATTAAAAAAAAAGAATAGAAAAAGGACAGCTTACCGCCTATATTCATGTAGACGGACTCGAGTCCGACCCCGCGCATCACCTCCGGGAGATGGTCCGCGGCATGGCTAGCATGACAGTAGGTACTGTAGTGACACTTCTCGATTGTATTCCAGTCGTCTCCGACATACTCGACACATGTCATAAAGTACCACAACCCTGCGGAAATATAAACAAACTTATCCTCGAGGGGAGGAACCTCCGAGTCTCTCTGATGTTGGCGACGTCTCTCGGGATCGCTCTCTCTCTTGGTCATGGCGATAGGTCCTTTTCCCGATAGGTGATTCTCCCAGCCATCTCCCGGCCCCGTGGAGACGTAACGAATTCGGAACCACCCTGGGCTTGTGAATGCGCCGATGAGGAGTATCACCCCAATCACCGACAACCCTAGAAGCACCTTGTGACGCCGTAGTATCGCCATGTCACAGCTGTCCACTATAAACTGTCTATGTATTGACCGTTCTGAAAATCTAGCTACTTCCTTATTTATGTAAATATGGAAGCCTGATATAATAGAGCCCGGATGAAAATACAAGCCGTATATCACCTGTGTGGTTAGGTGTGTTACACACCTGTACAGTCTCGTGACGTAAACTCTATTTTTAACTGTCGTTGTGAGTTTGTTCACCATCGGGAGATAACTCTACAGTGCTTATATGTTATTTCAAAGCGCATCCACACACCCGGGCTAAAATTGCTGCGTTCGCAACACGATTTCTCATCCAAGTTCAAAATCGCTAATGATTTGGACAAAGGTGACACGTGTTCCCACCTGGCTTGAAAAAGATATTCGAATTTTTCTTGTTTATCGTGTTGCGAACGCATCGAATTTAGCACGGTTCCATCAACACTAATTAATTTGTGAATAAGAGCAACACACTGAATGTGCCATTGATGATGAGGCAGGAGACAATAAAGCCCAATGCTGAAAGAAACTGAATAGGAACACAACGGCATGTTTTGCTTTAAATAAGACCAACTGCCAGGATAAATCAATGGTGAAAGTTAAATTGGTCAAGGGTTTACTTTTAAAAGCTAAGCTTAATGCAAAGCTTTTGAATTTGGAATTCGTCTTAATTTCTAAAATGCCATTTTATCTTAAAAATCTTAAATGAAGTGTCAAATTTTAGTTTGACACATATTTTCAATATTTCAAATTCAAACTTTATTTAGAATTTTAAATCAGTAAAATGGTTACTTCGTTGTCAAACTTTTAAATGCATGTATATCAAACTAAATTTTCAAAAATCTTAAGTCATCCTAAGAAGAACCGCTAGTACCTAATCAGCATCTGTAGCAACCTTCAGCCATAATACCCATCATGAACTATAGGTTAAGTATGCCCTGCAGTCGTAGTTTTGGAGAAACAGAGCCCAATACGAAAATAACATTGACGAAGAAACTGCTGGCTCTACAAACTAGGATCCACACAGCAGCTTACATAGATAGCCTAGGACTTAAACGTTTTTGCGACACAACAAAATATCAAACCTTAGCACTGATTACGAAACTGACAAAGTGACTGCACTCTACAAACAAGAATAAGAAGGGTAGTTGTCAAAACTACTGAAACATAAACACACAGACAGACGGACGTATAAAGAGGGCAGTTGTCAAAATTGGTGAAGACATACGGACGTATAAAGAGGGCGGTTGTCAAAATTGGCGAAGCATAAATACAAAGACAGACAAGCTAAAAAAGAAATTGGTTGGACATAAATACACAGACAGAGGGGCGTTCAAAGAGGCGATTGTCAAAATTTGTGAAACATAAATACAAAGACATACGGACGTTTAAAGAGGGCGGTTGTCAAAATTGGTGAAGCATAAATACTCAACCAGACGGACGTATTTAGAGGGCGGTTGTCAAAATTGGTGAAGCATAAATACAAAGACAGACAAGGTAACAAGAGGTTGGCTACACATTAATACACAGACAGAGGGGAGTACAAAGAGGGTGGTTGTCACAATTGGTGAAGCATAAATACACTGATAGACGGACGTATAAAGATAGCGATTGTCAAATTTTGTGTAGCATAAATACAAAGACATACGGACGTTTATTGAGGGAGGTTGTCAAAACTGGTGCAGCATAAATACTCAGACAGACGGACGTATTTAGAGGGAGGTTGTCAAAATTGGTGAAGCATTGATACACAGACAGATGGCCGTCTAAAGAGGGCGGTTGTCAAAACTGTTAAAGCATAAATACTCAGCCATACGGACCTGCGTCATGTATAAAGAGGGTAGTTGGCACAACTACTGAGGCAACAATACACAGACAAACGGACGAATAAGGAGGGCTGTTGTAAAAATTGGCAAAGCATAAATACAGAGACAGACTGGCGTATAGAGAGTGCGCTTGGCACAACTGCTGAAATATGAATACGCAGACATACAGACGTATATGGAGGGTGGTTGTCAAATCTGCTGAAGCATGAATTCACCGACAGACAGACGTATAAAGAGGACGGTTGTCAAATCTACTGAAGCATAATTTCACCGACAGACAGACGTATAAAGAGGACGGTTGTCAAATACACTGAAGCATGAATTCACCGACAGACAGACGTATAAAGAGGACGGTTGTCAAATCTGCTGAAGCATGAATTCACCGAGGGACAGACGTATAAAGACGACGGTACTCAAATCTGCTGAAGCATGAATACACAGACAGACAGACAGACGTATAAAAAATGCCGTGTTTTCAAGCTTCCTTTATCATGAGTACAAAGACAGACAAACGTTTATAATATATTAAGAACCCCACCCACATACAGTTTGTGTGAACTGGAGAAAAGGGCCGACCTGCTGCTTCATCAAGCCACACAAAATTACTTAGTGAACCAGCGCCAGAAAATCATCTTCGTGGTGTTGACAGTACCCTTGGAGGAGGCTTGCGACGAAGCACACGAAAGGAAAGCTGCCATTTATCAAGAGCTTCTGGAGCAGTGTAGGCAGAGGAGATGGAATGCCTGGCTGTTCCCTTAGGAGGTTGGTACCAGAGGGTACCACCACACTGACAGTCAGTTTGGAAGTTGCTCCAGAGAGTGGGGATAACGGGAGGAAGATTCAAATCTGCAATCAAGACCATAGCTGAGACTGAAGAGAGGGCATCATGTTGGCTAAGGTACAGATGGGATAGACCAGTAATTGACTGATAATCACTGCTGACCCGCCAGTCTGAGGACGTCGTGGAACTCCTAAGAGGTCGAAACGAAACGCCTGATGACGGTTGGAATCCCCCTGACGACACTGTCAGTTGCCAGATCTTATTGTCGACAAGGCCCTAGCTGTTGGGCTGCCAAACAGCAGAGAGATAGTTCAAATAAAGAGGGCGGTCGTTAAAACTGGTGAAGCATAAATACACCGACAGATTCACATATAAAGAGGGCGGTCGTTAAAACTGGTGAAGCATAAATACACCGACAGATTCACGTAAAGGGCGGTCGTTAAAACTGGTGAAGCATAAATACACCGACAGATTAACGTATAAAGAGGGCGGTCGTTAACACTGCTGAAGCATTAACACACAAACGGACAGACATATAAAGAGGAAATTTGTCAAAACTGCTGTACAACCGGCCTCTTTCTATGTCCGTATATCTGTGTATTCATGCTTCAGCAGTTTAGAGTTGTTAAAATTGCTGAAGCGTCGGCCGAAACACATATTTTAGTCAGTGACAGACAGGCGTAAAACCACTCAACCAACCAACCAAACTCCTGAAGCATGAATACAGACAGACGGACGTCGAAAGAGGGCGGTTGTCAAGACTGGTGAAGAATAAATATACAAACAGATGGATATAGGAGGAGGGCTGTTGTGAAATCTGAGATTAGATACATGTAGATACAAGTATAAAATCTAGACTTTCCTTAATTTTCACACGTTACCTAAAACGTTTTCATCCTATTTGATATATACGTTAGTTATCAATGTTTTGTTTCTCCGATCTTATAAGTTTTGGATAACAGGAAAATGATGAACTGTTCGGAGAATCAGAAACCTATCCGCAAATACCAAATATCCAAATAATCAATCCTTTTATCTATTAGACAGTTCACCATTAAGATAGCCTACATTCTGTGACCATGTCATTAGTGCGAACATTCACATTAAAGCTGACAGCTATGGATCCTTTTCCCAACTAGATTTTCTTTTATTTAAATTATTACACAAATACTTAACTTTATCGAGGTTCCATAAAGCGTCCTAGCTATGAAATCAAAGCCAGTCATTAAACAAACAGGGCACATGTGACTGGTAAAACCACTTTGCTGTATTCGTAATTTGTAATATCACAAGGTGAGGATTGCACAACTGCTTTGTTATCAGGTTAGGATAGGATAGAGATAGCGATGTTAGTATTAATACAGCTGTCTCTCATATGTAGCCGAGTTGTTCACTTGTAAACGAATTGTCGACACCATGAAGCGGTCACAGAAGTTAGGCTTGATTATGACAGCAGTGTCATTGCTGCTAGTGTGTATTACCTTCTGCACTCCTGGCATGTACATCGTCCGTATTGCTAAGGACAAGAAGGTGCAGACAGAACAAGAGGTTGTCGTAACGGTCGGGAACACAACCGTCCGTCGTTATGAGCCAGTCACCATCTCCATACCAACGTCTGTGACGTTGTCGTGTGGTCTCTGGTACTTCAGCGCCTGTGTTCCTAACTACTGTGACGTCCACTCTTACCAACATGCCAAACACGCTGCCAGACACTTTGACGAAGCGCTACAAGGCATGGATATGGACAAGATATATGACCATCTCGGAGGTATACTAAAGTACCACATTTATTGTCAGCCATAAACAGACAGAGTAATACCAAATACGAAGCCATATGACATTCAGACACAACATGGATACCCAGTTTGATACATATCAAAATAGTAAACACAATATTTCAAATGTTGAACCAAACGTTTTAGACATGAGCCTTGTCACCACACTACTTCCAGGAAGGACTGGTGTTATATTAAATCCTGTGCATGGTCGGGAACGGCTAAGGTTACTATATCCCACTGATTGTCAAAAGAGGCGACTAATATGGACCCCTTCATATTGGATGGGTGGGGTCCTTCTGTGTCTTCTGTGTAGGGGACATTGATACTTGGAACATTTTCCTTTCCTGATCTCACATTCCAACTCTTTCTTTGACTTTAGCTGGCTTATGGGGATGTAAAACCACAAACAAACAAATAAGAAATAATACAACATTAAAAGTCTAGTAAGTAATATTTGAGCTAATTTAATTTATGTTTTGTGGTTATGATAAACTTAATTGAAATAAGAAAATTACGTTCGATGGTTATCTGGTTACCTCAGCTACAATTGTATTGCTATCAAACATGTACATATTCTAGATGTGTCACTTTGTTATGTCCACAGAAATCGCCAAGTTCGCTTTTACAGAGTTCCAGGTGGAGATAACTGTCTCAATGGTCTGTCTGGTCATCTCACTCGTAACGACGATGTGTTACTTCCGGGGACGTATGTCCCGGAGATGTTTGGGACTCACTGCCTTTATCACCACGCTCCTACCAGGTAGGTTACTATGACGTACTTCCGGGTAACGGAAGTCACAGAGAGGCATCAACCCACTACTACCAGGAGGGTTACTATGACTTACTTCCGGGTAACGTAAGTCACAGAGAGGCATCACCACACTACTACCAGGTAGGTTACTATGACATACTTCCGGGTAACGTAAGTCACAGAGAGGCATTGGACTCACTTCATTTACCAGCAAACTACAAGCAGGTGTGATTGTTGTCAGTTTTAGCGGACTAGGTCAGTAGTGTATTTTTCTAGGAACGAACATCTCAGAGAGGCATTCATCATTAGCACATAGGTAGGTGAATGTGATGTACCCCTGGGGAAGTAGGTCCGAAATAAATGTGGGACCATTGCCTTCATATATACTTCCGGCAAGAAGTTCAGTGAGACATACTGCCAAGGAAGAACTCACAAATACACACTACTCGAGTTAGGTTGATGTAAAGTACTTCCGAGAGACAGTTACGCAGAAGCGTGAGATTCGTTGCCGTCGTAAGTACGTTACTAGCGGGGACGTCAGACCCTTAATACTTTTCATCAACGTGCTTCTTTTTCCCCTATCGCTGTTCCTTACTGATTACTGATAAGCGTAAATTATGATATTATCGCTGGCAATTGAATACAGATTGTGTGACTGACCTTACAAAGTTTCGTGACAACATTTCTGCAATTGTGTAATTGACCTAACAAAGTTACTGCCATTTGTTGTTTAACTTCCTTCAGAATGCTACTGACAGTAATCGGTTAACTTACTTGCAATAGTGACTGCCGCTGTTTATGTAACTAGCCTAACACAGTTACTGCCGCTAGTTGTGTAACTTACTTATTACTCTCATTGCTCAAAATAGAGACTAATCGCCTTTGTTAAGGGATAAACATTGTTTCCTGAATATTCTAAACACCTACTACATAAATACATAAAATCACTTTAAAAACATGAAACACCTCAATGGATATTTGAACCGGAAGTTGCTATGACGAATGATAGTTTTCTACGGTAATGACACTCTCACTATTGTCTCCCCTGGTTGTCTACGGTATTGTCAGCATCACGTTCCTCCTCCCCTCCCCCTTTCCATTTTTTAATCTACGGTAAGGACATTTTAATGATACTGTTATGTTTGTCTCTTCAGGTATTCTTCTCGCTGTGGCAACTGCAAAGTGCGTGGCACTGATCCTCATGTCACGTGTCCTCCTCGGCAGCGCCTTTGACTTCGACATGAGTAAAGTCGCCTTCCGTTTCCCTTACAGTCTTCTCCTTTCTGCAATAGCTGCCTTCTTTCTTTTTGGATCCTCTTTGTCTCTATTATTGACCATCACCGACAAGAAGACGCTTCTGTCTGACAAGGCGTCGTATAGTGTGATGTGCAACGAAAAGTCCCGAGATATTCCGAGCAATATGGTTTCTCCTGCTGACAGTTCTCTTCCTATCAGCGTTGGCATTTCACATTTCAACTGAGACGAAATAACTGATGATAAAGAATCGCTAAAGCATCATATATAATAAAAAAAACGCTCATGAATTTCTGTTTAGACTTCCACATACTTGATTATCGTTTCTACGACTTGACTTTCTGTATGTCGTTCAGTCTTGTCAGGTTCATTGTGGAATAACAACGATTTGCTACACGACCTTGATCAGCTGCTATTCCGTCTTTGCGTATTGCAGAGTTGTCTTCTCTGGTGAGCAGGTATTGATTGTTACGTCATTGGTTTGTGTGAGAAAATTACGTCGTTTTCTCAAAAATTGATGACGTTACTCTCACAAACCAATGACGTAACAATCAATACCTGATCTCAAGAGAAGATAACTCTGCAATACGCAAAGACGGAATAGCACCCTACGCTGAATAACAAGTGGGTAAAACATTACATCACCTGTCTCATTATAGCACCCTATAAAATCGTAGTGTTCTACTGGTGTCGTTATCTGTGTTCATGCTATATTTTGAGTAACGGTTGTCTGATAATTTGACGATTTTTGTTTACCGTTTTAGATATAAGAATGGGAATCTTTTTTACTTTTTTAGATATAAGAATGGGATGAGTGTTAAATAGTCAAAAACAACTTACACAATGCATCTTTAATTGTAGGCAATGATTATATTGACTTCCTCATGGTTTTAATGCAAACGTATGGTGAAGGCGACATCGGCGGCGATGGTATTATTTAACATCATTTCATCATTCAATATTTTTTTTTAAATATTTCATTTCCACCGTTCTCAACTTGTAGTTTTATTTTTGTTTTAAATTTTTACACGAGTCTAACGACCTGTGTAGTTTTAGTGTGACACTACACACAGGTAACCAAACTTCAGTTGTTTTTGTTTAAAAAGTATTTGTGGCTACTGTAATACGTCCTGGATTATATTGTAGTTTGAATTCTTTTAACTTGATATCATAAATTTTATCAGAAAGGTCCCTTGATTGGTCTGCATTTTATTTCATGCTACGCCTACACCAGTTTTCTTCTGTAATGTTAAAAAAGACTAGAGGAAGGCTATAATGTCCGGAGTTTTATCGTTTCTGTTGTCATATACAAGTCCATCTTCCAGGTGTCATCGTACATCTACACGTGATAATATGTAATATCCGAGGTGTAAACATCACGTGGTGTGCCAGATAAACAACGCCAGGTCAACGGGTCATGTGTATTTCTAAAATGTCATATGACTACTATAGTTATCACAGGGACATGTAAAATTACTCTGAACACCTTAGTTAAGGTCCAATGTAGATGTAACAAGTTCTCATGTCCCTGGGCTAGTTAAGAACATATACATTGTTTTGTTACGTTTCGTGTGGTTTGTTGGAATAGGCGATCTCTTAACAGCCTCGTGCTATAATATTACAGCAAATATCTTTGGTTGAGCCTAAAGTCGAACAATGATTATTTCAACAAATGAGTATATTTGATGTCCTGCTCAACAGCTGTGTATTTCAATAAGCTCGATTCCGGTTAAAAAATAACTATAAAAAGAAACGTGACACTTTTAATGTATATTAGTATCCTAACGTCGGTCCGTACCTGGTGCGTACCTGTAAGACGACGGAGATATCAATGTATGTGGTATACAGCATGAATCAGCGATCGGGATACGTACTAGGTTATATAATGTGTGTGGTGTATGTGTCGGGTGTGAATGTTTGTGTTATTCCAGCAGTAATACTGACGAAGCACTAATAATGAAATAATATAAAGCAGTAATACCAGTGAAGTAAAAATAATTAAGTAATACTGATAAAGTGATGCTAATGAAGTTTTACTTATTCAGTGATATTTATGGAGTAATACTAACGACAAAATGTATACCACATAAATAACACAGAATGGAACGACTCGACCTATCACAACACAGCGTACAGTACAGTCTACTTTGTCTTGGTTGCCTTGTTTTAACGAGTCTACCTGACAATGCCAAATTAACGTCTAATAAGCTAACACCGATGCACTAATTGACACCGGTAATTGATTCAGCCTTTAAAGTAGGCAGTAGCTACTCTGTTGGTAACCATGTTCTACATATTGACACAGTATGTGTTTATAATGGCAGTCTCGTGACAGCCATAGAATCAGAGCATGTCCTGTACGGGGATCTTCAGTTGTGTCCTGGTTCTGTAGATCCATGAAAACAAGAGGTAGGGCGGGGAAGTCCGCAATGCAATCGTAGACAAAGGGAAAGGCTGTGATGGTAACCACTTCAGCTACAGTTTTTTTTTTTTTTTATTTTTTTTTTTACATATTGCAAGATTTTAACAAGGACACCTCCAAATAAAGCTATTTGTAAGTCTGTCGAGGACAGGTGTGGGTAATCTAATACCCCTTTTTACCCTCTTTGTAATATCCTAATACACAGGTAGGTCATATACGACAATTGAATAATTTACAGGACCCGTAACTTCCTCGATACACATTTCTACCTATACATGTATTTGCCTACATAAAAAAACAACATATGTATTGATTTCGTGATATCCCAACCGTTCAGTATATACCTGGTATGCCATTAACGGGAGCCAGGCTGGCTACAATCCAATACGATCATTCAATTATACATGCAGGGTACAGTGGCGTCAAATACCCAGACCTCATTGTAAACAACCAATACATGTCTGTCTAAAGTAGACATGTTCCTTGGCTGGAGAAGGGCCAGTGAGATTGTATCTTGTTAAATAGTCCATAATTATATATGAAGAAATTACAAAAGGTGGTGACATGGGGATGAAACAAACGGTATTCCCCTCATACTGGGATAGAACAAACAGTATTCCCCTCATACTAGGATAGAACAAACGGTATTCCTGTCATACTGGGATAGAACAAACGGTATTCCTTTCATACTAGGATAGAACAAACGGTATTCCTGTCATACTGGGATAGAACAAACGGTATTCCTTTCATACTAGGATAGAACAAACGGTATTCCTGTCATACTGGGATAGAACAAACGGTATTCCCCTCATACTATGATAGAACAAACGGTATTCCCCTCGTACTAGGATGGAACAAACGGTATTCCTTTCATACTAGGATAGAACAAACGGTATTCCTCTCATACTGGGATAGTACAATCGGTATTCCTCTCATACTGGGATAGAACAAACAGTATTCCTCTCATACTGGGATATAACACACGGTATTCCTCTCATACTGGGGTAGAACAAACGGTATTCCTCTCATACTGGGATAGTACAATCGGTATTCCTCTCATACTGGGATAGAACAAACGGGATTCCCCTCATACTAGGATAGAACAAACGGTATTCCCCTCGTACTAGGATAGAACAAACGGTATTCCCCTCATACTATGATAGAACAAACGGTATTCCCCTCGTACTAGGATAGAACAAACGGTATTCCCCTCGTACTAGGATAGAACAAACGGTATTCCTTTCATACTGGGATAGAACAAACGGTATTCCTTTCATACTGGGATAGAACAAACGGTATTCCTCTCATACTGGGATAGAACAAACGGTATTCCCCTCATACTAGGATAGAACAAACGGTATTCCCCTCGTACTAGGATAGAACAAACGGTATTCCTTTCATACTAGGATAGAACAAACGGTATTCCTCTCATACTGGGATAGAACAAACGGTATTCCTCTCATACTGGGATAGAACAAACGGTATTCCCCTCATACTAGGATAGAACAAACGGTATTCC